>NC_142734.1:11506362-11806362 GCF_051943395.1 Hippocampus bargibanti
AGTGACTTGACGTTGAGTTTTAAATAGCGCGGGGAACACTTCAGGTGTGCGCAATAGATTTGTCAATGTACGTATTGAAAAGAACCTCAATTCTTCACTTCATGCACCAGCATGTGTTTCATCCATTCCATTTTGAACGCCATGGTGCAACAAATGGAAACGTCTCACCACCACCAAACCGGCAGTTTGTAAACATATCTACAGTACACAGCAGAAAGTCCTAGTGCAAAGCTCTGTTAAACTAACCGTGATGAAACCCACCCAGGGAGCTTGTTTAATTGGCTGTGCCTGAGTGTGTTATCGAGGTGGAAATCAGTGGTTCTGTCAGGAGGAGTATGCATGACATTGCAAACTACCGGTTCTCTTAATTAGAAACCAGACCTGAGCTAGAACAGGTGTGCGGGGGGCTGGCTGAGTGCTTGATGGCTGAGTTTAGTCTGTGTTCACGTCGACTGTGCATACATTTACATTGATGCATGTTTGTGGACATCATGAAACAGAAGTTAAAAATGTTTGCATACTGCCTCAACAGCAATTTCTATTCACCTGTAAAATATGGCACGGCGCGAGTGGCTGGATTTCCAGCAGCTCCTGTATTTTCTTTTCTACTTCTTTCTTGCCTTTCATAACTTAGCTGCTGTGAAATGTAAATGTCTCCACTGTGAGACTCCTCTTCTTTTCCTTTTGACTTTTCCCGTCAAGGGGTCGCCACAGCGAATCAGGGTCCTCCATCTTCAGAGGTTCGATTCAGCTTCCTCCAGTAGCTTTGAATCTTCACATAAACAATATCTGTGATACTTACCTCTACTTAGAAGAACAACTTTGCTTCTGAAAGAAATTTGCACCGAACTAGCAAAATGCAATGACAAGACCAATTGCACCATAGGCATCATCTGTCTGCTCTACCTACATATAAATTACACAGATTATAGAGCAGCCTGACTGTGTTTGTGTGTGTTTGTGTGTGTGTATGTGTGTGTGTGTGTGCGTGTGTGTGTGTGTGTGTGTGTGTGTGTGTGTGTGTGTGTGTGTGTGTGTGTGTGCGTGTGCGTGTGCGTGTGTGTGTGTGTGTGTGTGTGTGTGTGTGTGTGTGTGTGTGTCAGTGTTATTTTGAGTGATTTGCTTCACCTTAGCTATGTGTGTCTTTCCAAGGGTCATATTATTCGCATTGATATTGAAATAATAGCGACTTTTCATTCAAAGAGCAAGTGCTAATCATGTGACACTCTGATCCACTGATCCCCTCCCTGATCTGTTTAAATATGCAGCAGACCTGCCCGGACCTGGTACGTGCTCTTCTAATCATTGCCCTGATCTCATCTTCTGTGAACACACGTGCACGCTTGCACGCCCGTGTATGTGTGTGTGTGTGTGTGTGTGTGTGTGTGTGTGTGTGTGTGTGTGTGTGTGTTTGTGTGTATACGAAACCCTGCTTCTACCGCTTCACTTCTGTAGCTTTATTGCAGGTTTTTTTGTGTTTAATTTTTAGCTTTGAATACTTGAACTGTAAAGTAGACTTAATGATGCCTATATTAGTTCGTATGTGGTGTGGGTGTGTTTATTTTTCTCGACAAACATGATGCGCTTTTCTTGGTGCCTCAACTCAAAGCAGAGATGGTCAAGATGCTTTGAGTAGCATATACATATATATTACAAAGATTGGCAACACAAAATTCCTACTTATTTCAAACCGATAAACACGTTAAGGCAAAAATTAGTGCATCCAAAAGATAGGCTACCAAACGAAAAACAAAGTAATGTAGTTTATTCAATACATTGTTAAAAATGAAAAATGTAAAAAGCAGTACATTGGGGAGACTCAACAAATTCTCAAAAAAAGACTTTATCAACATCGCAGGGATAATACAAGTGGGCCTCAATCGGCAGTACATTTCCACCTAAAGGCTAGCAACCACTAATTGGACGACAATGAGGTTAAAATCTTTGCGAAAGAACATAGATGGTTTGAAAGGGGGGTAAAAGAAGCGATTCTTATAAAACAACAAAATCCTTCATTAAACCGGTCTGGTAGGGTGAGGTTCAATTTGGATCGTTCATACAATAGCCTGCTTAGGCAAAACAGGTTAGGCAACATTCGTAATGCTGATGAGGTGATACTGGTGGGAGTGGGGGAAATAGGCCAGTCGTTAGTCAGGAATGTAGGAACAATCAGTGGGGCCACAGGGAGTGGTCCTCTGCTCCCCCCAACCTGAGAGTAGGGACCTATCATAGCTGTGTCCGGCGCCGCCATGTCTGGACATTAGGGATATATAAATAGGGCCGATACGACCAGTCAGACTTTAGTTCGCTGACGAAGCCTCTTGGATAGGAGGCGAAACGTCCGAAACCTTCAAATTTGTACAGATGACGGCTGAAGAAACCTTCTCATGGATGGACCACTCCTGTACGACTGAGAGCTTACACAGACGTTTTACTGGAATATATTTCAAGAGAACCCTCCTGGAAAATGGGAATATTATTTAAACTAAGTCTTGGTTAAAATTTCTAAATTGTCCAACTTTTGGGATGGCTGATTGAGAGCGTTAAAAGTGATTTCTTTCTGGTCCAGTTGTTGCGCGTACAAAAATTAAATGAAAAGAACACCAAATGGTTGTAGCTTAGATCTGTCACGGTTTGCGAGGTGGTGATGGCGGGTGCGGATCCCAAAAAGCAGGCAGGAGGGAGCAGGAGGTTGTTGACCAATTGTATTAAAATAAAGGTCAGCAGGAACAAAATGTAAAACATCAAAATCATCTGAACAGAAAAAATACAAAGTATCAAAAGAAGACCAAAAGTAAAAGTCCGGCAAGGTTAAACAAACACATGCACAGCATACAATCCATGCAATTGCAGACAAAGCATGCAACAAACATGCAGCAAACAATGAACCGACACCGGATGGTCGTGCCGGGTGTCCTTTTAAGTGTCAGTGATTAAAACGACCAGCACCTGCGAGGCTGCAGGCAGGGCTGACGTCGCTACCCGTTGGTCGCCAATCTGATCGGGACGACCAGCACCTGTGCAGGTGCAGGCGGGGCCGACAGCGCCCCCCCATTGGTCGCCAACCAGATAATGACAAGATCGACATAGTGTAGGTTGAATGTTCGTGTGAACTCAGTTATTCCTTACTCTCTGACGGGAAAACTGACAATCATAGCTCCAAGCAAAACGGTAATACTGAGGTGAATCGAGACCAAACAACAGTGCAGAGTATGCTCACACTGGGCAAAGACCGAGCATGTGTTCCGGTGACCACATTCGTTGGTTTCACAATTGTCTGGGATGTTTTGCATACTGTGGCGCACAGATACTGATCTGTCACTTTAACCCAAACCATATTTTCAACTAAACAAGGATCATATAGTCTGGACAACATTATCTAAGGGATTGGTGAACTTGTGGTGCTAAACTGCTGTGTGCCTCGTTCTGTATATTACCATGGCTCCTAGGAATAAGTGTTGTGGCCTCCCATCCAACCGCATGTCAGTTGTGGTTCAACGACGGTCCACTGCCAGCTTCTACAATTGGAATTTTAAGGACACGTTCAGGAACTGCGAGACTGGGCCATCTTTGATAATCTATGTGCGAACATGTGCAATTTTAGTGGAGGTCTGCTTGGTTCTGGCATGGCACCACACCATTCCTTGCTCTTGATTTTTAAGGCCTACGGGCCCCATGTCTGGAGGTTTCAGGGTATTTCCAATTTGACCGATATAGTTTGGAGGACAGGAAAGGCTGGAGAACTGGACAGCAAGGAGAGCAAAGAAGCTAATTCAAGGCTTCGGGGTAATATGTACTTAGAGATTGCTGTTTCAACGTGTTTGCATAACCTTGTTGAACTTAAGCATTGGTCACTATGGATCAGAATAAAGTAAAGTAATAGTGGGCAAGCAAAATAAATGAGACCGCTCAATGACCTGTTGTGTCTCTCTTGCTAGACAAGAGATACATAAGGAGTTTTGGATTCAGTGTCGATGGTGAGTAAGATGAGAATACCAGTCTCATTGCAGAGGCCCACTTGCTCATTTTAAAATGTTTCATTAAAGTGTAGCAAACCTGAAGGAAACATTGTCATTTCTTTCACAGCATCCATTCATTTTCTATTCCTCTTTTCCTCATAATGGTCATGGGCGAGCTAGTTTGACAGCCATCCTCAATTTTGACTCAGCAAGATGATTTGATTTTGTGCGGCACTACAATTGAGTAAAATCAGTTTTTTTCACTGTATTCTATGTGTTTGAAAGGCTATTTCTTCCATGAATTTACATGCTATTACTTGATCTCAACTTTGGAATTTTGCAACAATATCAAAATGTAGGTTCCCGGATGAGTTGGCAACACAGTGTCGGTATTTAGAGGCTCCTGCTACACGTGGTTTGTTGCTTGGGGATCAAAACCTGCAAAACAATAAAGTACGAAAACCAACTTCACATGAAGGAAATTGCTTTTCTGCCAAGTTTTTGGTCAGACTTCATTTTGTTTAGTTTGTGGAGGAGGCCCGTGCAAGACTATATCAGAAACTTGGACCAACATTTCATTTATGCTAAACTTGAGTTGATGTAAAAAGCAGAGTCTCTCTCGAGAGTTTGAGGGGACTTCACTTCCTTGGTGTTCGAACGAGCTTATCCATTTATTTATGCAGGTTTATAGCATGGATCCACTCGAGCCTTTGCTGATCCTATAAGGGTTATCAAATGAACCTGGAAGTGAGAGCTGCTGTCAAATAAAAGCAGCAGCTTTGAGTTGTGTGCTTATTTACTTTTCAGTATCACAATCTCAATCTTGACATTTTTGCTTCAGATGTGGAGTCGGATTCAGGATGTATGCAGCATGAAGACCACAGACAACCTGGCTCTGTCCTCAGTGGAAAAATAAACCAACCAACACTTTTGCAGTTGAATAATTATCATGCTGTGTCTTATCCGTGCCTTTCCGTGTAAGGCTGGATGGAATGGTTGCATGGAAGAAGTCTCGTCGCCACTCTCTTTCTTCCTTCATTTTTACATTATACTAAATTTTAACCAATTCATGTTTTCTTTCAACGGCATTTAGACAGTGTTTGGTTCATATAATTTGTCATTTAGTATGAAAGCAAAATACTTCAATGTTGAATTGTAGTTCACCCAAGTTTCACATTTGATAGCATTTAATATTTATTGAGTTTGACCTTTAAAATGGAAGTCATTCGTGCAAGATACATTCCGTGTATTTTTCCATTTATCTCTCATCTATTTATGATGATTATCTTTGTCACCAAGCTTTTTACTCAATCATGTCATTTATACTGACACTTTAATTTAATGTTTGTTTGCTTTTTTCCACCTAGTTGGTCATGTGAAACTCAGTGAATAAAGTGCTTCCGTATATCTTGGTATGTATGATAAATATTGTCAATAGTTGGACCGAGTAGTTTAGTTTGGGGACAAATGTTAGAAAACTCTTGCTGTGTCGTTAATCTGCATTGGTACACACAAGGCCACCTGGTCTCGCTCTGTGTTTGTGTCTCTCTATCTTATTCTTGCCTGGAATGCATCGATGGCCCGTCTGGTCCAGCTCATCTCTGGGAGCAGTAAGCCACCTCTCCTCATCTCTGCTCCCACTCTAAATATTTGGCTACTTTTGGCAGATTTGTTGATTTTTGTCCCCTCATGTTTTCCCTCTTGTTCCTGTAAAACTGATACATACCCTTTCAATTAAAACAGTCGGTCAGAGCACCAGTAAGGGAGTGGGAGTGAGCAGAGTAAGTGGGTTGTATATTTTATTAGTCAAGTGGAAACACACACAAACTGCCCCAGTTTTGAGTAGCCATATGTTATCATATTATCATATATATATGTGTATGTATATATATATGTATATATATATATATATATATATATATATATATATATATATGTGTATGTATATATATATGTATATATATATGTGTGTGTGTGTGTGTGTGTGTGTGTGTGTGTGTGTGTGTGTGTGTGTGTGTGTGTGTGTGTGTATATATGTATATATATGTGTATATATATATATATATACATATATATATATACGGCTCAATTGGAAAGTGGGGCTCTCTGATTCAGTTAAACACAATGGGCTTACAATTTGATGGATAATTGTATGTCTCTGTTCAAGAGGGAATGATGAAAGGACCTTTGATAAGTCAGTTTGCGTACATTTGAGTAAGCACGACATCTAGCATCTAAAGTTACACATCGTTTCTGTGTAAGGATCATTCAAAGTTAAGATCTTATTCTCCTTATGCTGGAAAGACATGTATATCTCAATGTGTCCTTTCCCTTTTAAGTCTAGAAATGGTAGTTTCAGCCTAAACTACCAGTAAGACTTTAGTTTGCTGACGAAGTTTCTTGGATAAGAAGTACAAGAAGTACAGATGACGGCTGAAGAAACCTTTTCATCGATAGACCACTCCTGTACGACTGAGAGCTTACACAGACGTTTCCCTCCTCTACTTCCCTGCATGATTTCCCTCATGTTACTCAAATTTTTTTTCATTCTTCACCTTATCTTTTCATGGCCGTTTTGTAACGTGTGTTTCATTAACTTTGCCTTTCCCATTCACCAATATGAATGTGTTAAAGTTCCGTTACCTTTGTTTCGCTCTTTTAAGCCTCAATCTTTCCGAGATGGGTCCAGCCTGCTCATGTCTGATTTACCCTGTGACATTGCAGTTTGTCAACAGCAGTTCCACAGCCAAGATGTCTTCATCGAAGTCCTATCTCCTCATTTGTCATCCTTTCGTCCTCAATACCAACCCCCCCCCCTCACATCTCCCTTACAGGGGGTAATTTTCTTCATGTCATTTGTATTTTCTTTCCATTTCTGACCTCCTTTTCCTTTCACCTCCAGTCACACGGTCATGTATTCTAACCATCCATCTCCCACTGATGTAGAAACAAATGTCTCAATATGTCCTGGGCCCATTACAGTTCAATTGGAATCACATGTTGTACCAAGTGCTTGGACTAAGGTATCCACCCACTTATAAATAAGATGTCAGTCCCAACTACAGTATGTGCAGACGTCTGTACACTCTTGAAATCAACATGTGCACAGAGTCTCCGCTTTACATATGAGTTCAATGTTTATTATTTTTCTCCAATAACTGTTATTGAATAGACATGAGAGGAAAACCAAAACAACTAAAAAAAGCGTTGATTCTGAAATTTCAGCAAGAGGATTTATCTAGTGTCTTATTACAGCGCCTTATGACTTCTGAGTGCACAGGGTCTGACTTGTATGAAGATCGATCATGTACTTGTCATGACAACAACATTTCATTGTCACTCTTTCCACCGGACAGGAAATGAAGATACTCCTTTGTTGGTCAGAGATACGGCAAGTGTAATTTAAGCAGGGAGTGAGACCTGAGGGTCGGAAAGCAAAATTGTTATTTTTGTAAAATGTGATCAAGCATGTCTTGTGTGTGTCGACCTCATAATGAATTCTAGTCTTTCACATTGGGGCCCCTATAGTCATTCAAATTCATTTGATTCAATGGGCATATTCGTCACATTGTGACGCTTTGTATTCTGTGGACACAGATTCATATATTGAGGACGTGGCATACAGAGTTTGTTTGTCACCTAATCAGAATCATGATGCTTTTCACTGTTTTAGAAATACATCAGTCAGCATACCCCAATGGCAGCTGTCTGAGTGCACCACACAGAGAGACAGTGCTGCACTCTGCTCAGCTCCTTTACAAACTGGAGGGGCGTAATTGATTCTGGGATCTATCTCAAAGGCTCCAAAGGCACAATTAATAATGAAAGAAATGCCAGTCTACACAGCATTGGCTCACTATATTTGGAGCAGGAAGCTGTTTCACTTGAATCAGTTCCAGATGTGTTGCAACATACGTACTCACTTATGACATCATGATGATTATCCTTTTGTGATAAAACAATGTTTAACCGGGAAAAGTAATTGAAAATACCTGTTCAACAATGGTTGTGTAGCAATATTTGATTAATTCATCCAGTTTGCGTCAAACTTGTGTTTACTTTAAACATTGCAAAACATTTTCTTTCTATTTTTGTTTGCCTTTCAATACCCGAGTCTCCAGGTTGAATTGCTGAATAGATTTCGAGAATGGGGTTTGAAGAGATACAACGCCTCTACCCCCGCCCCATTGTATGTAGGTAAGCCTCTTAAATTGTGCTTTCATGCAGAAAATACAGGTGAGTTGTAGATGGGATGGCGGCAACCTGAGTTTTATAGTTTGAACCTGGCAGTATGCTGTAAAGATGGCTGCTTCCTGGATGTCTGCTGAAATTAATGGCCCATGCTCATGACACACTGACGCCTTCTTTAAACTTACAATTTACTCATCAAGAATCTTTCATCACAGGAGTTCACGAGATCAGCACCCACTCTGGTCGTGGGCAATTAATGTTGTTACTGGTTTTTGAGTTATTTGTATTTTCTCAAAGATGTTCAGACCGTAATAGTGCAATGACACAGGCCCAATATTGAAAAGTTGTCCGGCGTAGGCTGCGTTCAGGTGAATGCAAATTCTCTGATTCAATGTTGGTCTGTATGCGCATAAGTTTTTGTGCGTTCCCATTACAGTGAGCACGAAAAGAAATAACAGTGAAGGTGTGTGGAGACGAAAAGTGTCACGTCAGAGCTGCTGTGTGATTAATGGTGTGATTAGCTGCGCCGATCCCCATGTCAGAACACACACCCATGCGCACACAAATACCGGCACGAATGGGAGTAACCATATGAGCACACACAAACGCACAGCAGCCTATTAATGTTCTTGAATGGGAGAATCCGGATGCGGTGCAAGGATAATTGTACTAAAAACACCAAACGGAGAGTCCCAGGCCAGTGAGACTTTAGTCGGGGCTCAGTGTGTTTATTTTTGCAATTGAGTTATTACTGCAGGGATTTAAATCATGGAATAAAAACACTCCAATGCAGGTCGATTTTTAATTGAGCCCAAAGTGCAATTTGAATGTGCCCTCTCTCCTCCTCTTCTACAAAAGTCAACCCACACATAACCATGCATTGACATGCTCCTGATTACCTCTGCCAAGGAGGTTATGGCTTCATCATCAACAGATGCTGTTTTTTTTGTCTGTGAGCATATATAATTTAGGACTATTACCAGAGGGTTGGATCGCAGGAAAATCCACAATCAACCCCATTTATATAAACACAACAGAGAAAGAAAGAAAGAAAGAAAGAAAGAAAGAAAGAAAGAAAGAAAGAAAGAAAGAAAGGAAGGAAGGAAGGAAGGAAGGAAGGAAGGAAAGAGGGTGGATGGCGAAAGACAGAGAGAGAGACAGAAAGAGAGAGAAATCTTAAATTTGGACCCAGTTGCAGCAGACAACACATCCGTCAGGGGAAGTTTCTTGTCAAAGCCTTGTCTGTGAGATTTCTCAACTGGTGTGCTTCGAATTGTTCTAATGTGAGAGAACACAACTCTTGATAATTGTAATTAATCAACCTACTGTAAGACCCTTATGAATTTAAAAAAAAGATCACCTTCACGAAGAATCATTTCTTATTTATTTATTCTACTTATCTTATTTTTCACAGACTCTTGACTAACTCACTCGATTTCCTGTGTGTAAGTTACCAAGGCAGAATAGGCTGTTGAAGTAATTGCCACCAGTGTGTATGTAGAGACTCCTCCAAACTGTTTCTGTCATTGCAGCCATAGGCACACATCTAATGATCTCATTTCCCAAAGCCACAACCAACACACAATGTCTGCCTTCAGAAAATTCCTCT
The DNA here is from genome assembly GCF_051943395.1 of Hippocampus bargibanti. Taxonomy (NCBI): domain Eukaryota; kingdom Metazoa; phylum Chordata; class Actinopteri; order Syngnathiformes; family Syngnathidae; genus Hippocampus; species Hippocampus bargibanti. The sequence continues at coordinate 11,516,122 of NC_142734.1, forward strand.
CAACCGGACAGTCAAGCATTTTGTTGGAAGTAGGAATCCAATGTGAAAACCTTTGTTGAACTTAATTTAAATGCACCTTATTTTGTCAAGTCATGTTTATTTTTACTGCCCTGAATCACAAAAGAGTGTCAAATAGCTTCACTCATATATTTCGAGTTTGTTGTGAAACAACGAGTTGAGCGGCCTGACTGCAACCTCATGTAACAGAGATTCTGAGACAACCTCGATCTCATCCACACCAAAATTTTGTATAAAGTTTTCCTTGAAACACGCAATGTTTGCAGCAACGGAATGCTAGATCTGTGTTTTTGTCTATTGTTATTGATTTGTGCATTTCCAAAGGGAGCCAGTCGATCGCACGGCTCACACACGCGCAAAACAATCCCCGGTCATCCTCACACCAAGGAATAATTTAGTCAAAAGTCAAAGTCAGCTTTATTGTCAAATATGCTAATATGCATGACATAAAGCACAGATGAAATTACTGTGTCTCTCTTTAGAGTGTTCAATCAGTCTGCCATGCATGTTTTTGGATTATGGGAGGAAACCAGAGTACCCAAAGAAAACCCACACACAAGCAAAGATTAATGGTGTGATTAGCTGCGCCGATCCCCATGTCAGAACACACACCCATGCGCACACAAATACCGGCACGAATGGGAGTAACCATATGAGCACACACAAACGCACAGCAGCCTATTAATGTTAAGAGGGTGGATGGCGAAAGACAGAGAGAGAGACAGAAAGAGAGAGAAATCTTAAATTTGGACCCAGTTGCAGCAGACAACACATCCGTCAGGGGAAGTTTCTTGTCAAAGCCTTGTCTGTGAGATTTCTCAACTGGTGTGCTTCGAATTGTTCTAATGTGAGAGAACACAACTCTTGATAATTGTAATTAATCAACCTACTGTAAGACCCTTATGAATTTAAAAAAAAGATCACCTTCACGAAGAATCATTTCTTATTTATTTATTCTACTTATCTTATTTTTCACAGACTCTTGACTAACTCACTCGATTTCCTGTGTGTAAGTTACCAAGGCAGAATAGGCTGTTGAAGTAATTGCCACCAGTGTGTATGTAGAGACTCCTCCAAACTGTTTCTGTCATTGCAGCCATAGGCACACATCTAATGATCTCATTTCCCAAAGCCACAACCAACACACAATGTCTGCCTTCAGAAAATTCCTCTCAACCGGACAGTCAAGCATTTTGTTGGAAGTAGGAATCCAATGTGAAAACCTTTGTTGAACTTAATTTAAATGCACCTTATTTTGTCAAGTCATGTTTATTTTTACTGCCCTGAATCACAAAAGAGTGTCAAATAGCTTCACTCATATATTTCGAGTTTGTTGTGAAACAACGAGTTGAGCGGCCTGACTGCAACCTCATGTAACAGAGATTCTGAGACAACCTCGATCTCATCCACACCAAAATTTTGTATAAAGTTTTCCTTGAAACACGCAATGTTTGCAGCAACGGAATGCTAGATCTGTGTTTTTGTCTATTGTTATTGATTTGTGCATTTCCAAAGGGAGCCAGTCGATCGCACGGCTCAACCTCAAACAGGGCGGCTGTAGCTGGAATTTTACCTCTGCACTGTGAGGTCAATGCAATGACTGGACCACCGGTTTGCCCTGTATGAGATTACATTAGAAATATTAATTGGATACGGGGGACAGATTTGAATATCAGCTTGTATGTGCATGATTACGCGTATTCCCTCTGAACCTGCAGAGTAGGACAAATCGACCGAACAGTTACACATCCAACATGTCATTGCTCCCTCAAACTCCTCTGTTAGGCTTCATTACATAATTACATCGCCATGAGTCACACTGTTGATGCCAGAACACGATGCGAAGATCTGTGTCATCTCTGAAATGAATATTCTTGGGCCCTTTTTTACTCGTTTGACTCATGGGTGAGTCATTAGTGCAGCGTCCTGTCTGATAGCTTCTGGTGAAACATATGTTAAATGTCATCAACTATTTCCCTGATTGACCATTGTTTTTTGTTCTGTAAAACCCAATGCCAGTCGAGGTATGTAGTTTATTAGGGCATGGTCAAACCACATGGCCAATGGAAACAAAATGAACACGAGCAGTAATCATCCAACAGCATCCACCTGTGTCCTGAATCGGAGGGGTTTCTGGGAATCGTGGAGAATTTTCAAGTCAAAAGATGGTAAATGTGCCCCCACCAACATGTTTTGTATCTGCCTCGTAAACAATTCCCAGGCACTGCACTAAAGGTGATTCAGGGAAATCTCATTACCTGTTTATCACCGTTGCATTCCTCATGTTTTCCTGTCATGGTTATTTCTTGCGATGACATGGGCTGTATTTGATCTGGGTTGTTAATTGCAATGTTTCGACAGTCACAACATTCATATGTATATACAGTGTAGAGAGAGATATCCATGGAATTATCACTTCACTCATTTGCTAGGCAATCCTTTGAGCGCCTTAAAGCATGGAACTAAATCTCTTCATGTGATGGCATTGGACACAGTAGTAATATGTGAAGGGTAAAATTTCCCTCTGAAATCGTCAATAGCGATCGAAGAAAGAAACCGACCAGGAAATGCCAACGAATTATGGGACTCTGAGGCCAAAAGGATCTGGAGAAGATAGATTTACAGATAGCAGTGCCCCGTCTGACCTCTCCATCAACAACTTTTGGCGTATTGTGTGTGTGTGTGTGTGTGTGTGTGTGTGTGTGTGTGTGTGTGTGTGTGTGTGTGTGTGTGTGTGTGTGTGTGTGTGTGTGTGTGTGTGTGTGTGCGTGTGCGTGTGTGTGTGTGTGTGTGTGTGTGTGTGTGTGTCTGCTTTCTTAGATATCCAACTACCATTTGAGGTTCAAAGACTCACAGTACATCCCCCACACAGACAGTGTAATATTTAGACTTCCACAGGAGAATCAGAATCAATATGTTGCCTCTTGGGCTTCCTCACAGTGGTCTTTACCTTGTGAAAGATGCCCCCCAAAATGCTTCTCTTCTCTGTGGATGTATGAATTTAGCTTTTTCCGAGGACAGTAAAAATGTAATACCATCGTCTGCTTCAAGCGGAGTCACTGTGTCTTAATCGCTTTGACTGGAAAAGGTATAATGTTGGGCAGGAATGCATACCAACACACACGCACACTCACACACACACATATACACACACACAAACATACACATACACACGCACACGCATACAGACACACACAAACACACTACAAACAGATCTGATTCGAGGCTTGAGGAAAGCACTGGAAATACTTTTTCAAGATTTGCCTCAGCTGTGTCGTTGAAGTCATGTGTTAATGTCGTTGTGTACTAATCAGGTTAAACTTCAGAATTAGGTGGGGCTTGACCCAAGGTTTAGCTGTGGGCTGAGCTGTGATGTTTACACCAACAGCTGCACTGTTTTTTCGGAGTTGTGCCATCTGGATCTGTTTCATATGGCTCAATTCACAGTGAGGCCTGGATGCCATTTTCAGATCTGTGTGCCGATGTATGTATGTATGTATGTATGTATGTATGTATGTATGTATTGTGATATCATGAGAGACTGGTTCTCAGCGGGACAGGACAAGAAGTGCAATGGGTGACAGGTTTGGATACAAACAAAGGTTTTAATCAAAGGTTTCAGGGGGGATTCACAAGCAACAAAGGTGTGAATAGTGTCTCTTCCAATACTTAAATCAAAATAAAGTCTCTTCTGAGGTAAAACTGAAGACGTTCCAGCATCTTCCTGATCTCCTCCTGTATAGCTGTCTTACGGGCCTCTGGCACACGGTATGGACGCTGGTGTACTGTTTTTCCAGGCATGGTGCGTATCTCGTGTTGCACCACGTCTGTGTGTCCAGGTATGGAGGAGAAGACGTCTTGGTTACGCTCAACCAATTCGAGGGTCATCTGGCGTTGGTGTGGGGACAAATTTGGACCCATCTGGACGTCTTCTCTGGCCGGTTCCTTCGCCTCGCTGGGGGGTAGGCAACTAAACAGCGCCTCTCTGGCATGCCACTTCTTTGGAGGTTAACGTGATAAATCTGCTCAGGTTTCCTCTTACCAGGTTGCCTCACCTTGTAGTTTACCTCCCCCACGCGTTCGATGACCTTAAAGGGCCCCTGCCAGGATGCCAGGAACTTGCACTCCACGGTTGGCACCAAGACCAGCACTCTGTCCCCTGGCTTGAACTCTTGAGGCTGGGCAGGTCTATTGTAGGAGGCTTGCTGCTGTCGTTGGGCCGCTTCCATGTGTTCTCGCACTATTGGATAAATGGCCCTCATCCTTTCCCGCATGTCCCCCACATGCTCGATGAGGGTACGTTGTCGGCACGGCTGCTCTTCCCAAGCCTCTTTGGCGATATCCAGCAGTCCCCGGAGTCTGTAAGAGTACAACAACTCAAAGCGTGAGAAACCGGTAGAAGACTGTGGTACCTCCCTCACGGCAAACAGCAAGTACGGGAGCAGTTGATCCAAGTTTCGGCCATCTTCTTTGATAACTTTCCTCATCATGGCCTTGAGTGTCTTGTTGAATCGTTCTATCAATCCATCTGTCTGTGGGTGGTAGATGGAGGTTCTCAGTTGCTTGACCTTGAGCAGGGCACACAGGTCCTTCATGATCTTGGACATAAAGGGGCTTCCCTCGTCGATCTGTATGTCCTTTGGGATCCCTACCCGGCTGGCGAGAGCAAACAGTTCCTTTGCGATCTGCTTTGTGGTAGCCTTTCTGAGGGGAACAGCTTCTGGGAACCGAGTGGCATAATCCATCATAACCAAAATATACTGGTGTCCCCTAGCACTTTTTGGTAGAGGTCCGACTATGTCCAGCCCAAGCCTCTGAAAAGGGGTCTCAATGATGGGTAAGGGAATGAGCGGGTTTCTGTATGTGGGCTTGGGCGCCACCTGTTGTCACTCAGGGCAAGAACGACAATAGTTCTCCACATCCTTGTGCACCCCTGGCCAGAAGAACCGTTGCAAGATTCTCTCTTTTGTCTTTTCGACCCCTAGGTGTCCCCCTAGCAGGTGTGTGTGTGCCAAGTCCAGTACTGTAGCTCGGTGTGGTTGTGGTACAAGAAGTTGTTCACGTACTTCATCATTTTGCTTCGTCACTTGGTATAATAGCCCCCGATCAACCGCAAAATGGGGGTATGTGGGGCTTGTCCTTTCCCCCAGTACTACATCCTCTAAAACCTGCACATTCTTCATGGCGTTGGCAAGGGTAGGATCCTGTAACTGGACTGTACCATACCGGCCTGTTAGAGGAGGCAGCTTCTGAGTCCCTGGGTTCTCATCACTACTGGAAGCCGGGAGATTTTCTGGGGCTGGAGTTTCCTCGGCGGTCTCTGGGCCAGACTCCGTCTCCGGTGGTGCATCTGCTGTCCCTAGGAGAGCACAGGCTGGGGAGAGTGAATCAGAGGGGTAGGCTTGGGTATTCACTACACGCGTCTTACCTCTCCCCTTCCGAGGTAGTCGGCCCAGTCTTTCCTGTGTTTCTCTCCACAGTGGGTGAAAGGCCGGGCAGTCGCGTCCAATCAGGAGGGGGACAGGGAGAGATTCAACCACACCGGCTACCGTGCGGATGATTCCCTTGGTTGTGGTAATGGTGAGTTCAGTAGTGTGGTACTCTCTGGTGTCTCCGTGGACGCAGGAGACTGGAAGGGTTTTCTCTGGAGACAACCTGGTTGGATCGACCAGCGTTTGGCGCACCAAGGTGACCAGGCTTCCGGAGTCCAGCCGGGCTTCAACATCCTGTTGATTCACTGTCACCGGACAGGTGGGGGGCCTTGTTAGTGAGCTGTCACTCCCCCCCCAGGAGGGAGGCATAATGAGCAGGGTGGGCACTGGAAGAGTCAACGGACGGCATGGACTCTTCCGTTGGTTTTCCACACTGCCATGTGATGTGTCCCGTCTCTCCGCATCTGTAGCATCGTCTGGTTTCGGTGCCTCTGGGCGTCCGCCACTGCCTGGGTGGACCTCTGGCACCACCTGGAGCAATCTTGGCTGTGTTGGCGGGCTTGGGCAACTTTGGGCGGGCCATTTCAGTCCGGGGTGGGGATGTGTTGCCGGTTTGCCTCTTGGTCGTTCGCAGCATCTCCGCTGTGGCCTGTTACTGCTCCACCGCTGCCACTGTTTGACACGCAGTAGTCAGCGACTGCTGACTGATTATCCTTTTCGCCTCATAGGGCAGGGCTCGTAAGTAGCGATCCACGACAATGGCCTCGACCACCTCAGCGGCCGTGCTCCTTTCCGTTTCCAGCCACTTCCGTGCGATGCGGGCCAATTCATGCATCTGTGCCCGTGGAGATTGGTCTGGCTGGAAAGTCCAGGTGTGGAAGCGCTGTACCATCCCGAACTTGGTGAGCCCATGTCTGCTGAGAATTTCAGCTTTTAAATAGTCGTAGTCTTCTGCTCTGTCTGCGGTCAAGTCCAGGACAGCATTCAGTGATTCCCCTGTCAGGAAGGGTGCAAGCAATCCCACCCACTGCTGCTTGGGCCACTTTTCTCGAGTGACTGTTGCTTCAAATGTATGCAGGTACGCCTCAATATCATCCGTCGCCCCCATCTTGGCTAAAAAATCCCCCGCCTTGTGTTTGAACTATATTTTCCTCAGGCAGCAAGCTCTACTGGCAGCTATCAGCGAGAAGGATGCTAACATAGCCCTCCTGGAGTTGTCTCCCTCAAAGCGAAGAAAAGCCCAAGAGGAGGTGATGGCTTTAAAACGACAGAAGGACCGTCTCATGCACCAACTAAAACAACAGGTACGAGTGGCGCATACGCCAAGCTATATGAAGAATTTGGCAGACATGCAGGCATTGTGGTCGAAATGGGTGACTAGGATGTGATTGATGTGGAGGCTCACCTTGTGGTCACAATTAAGTGCATTGCGGCTTTCTAAATAAAAGCGGAATGGCAAATACAAACCTGCTGTGCATCGGCAGGCCATCCCTGCATTGCAGCCTCACGGGCAAACTTTGTACTCTCAAACCAAGAACATGCATAAGTTAATAATTTGTTGTAAACAGAATAGGCTCTTCCATCACCAACCACATTTTTGTGCGCAATCTTCCTACGACAAACCGAGAAGGGGCTGTGGTTCCATATTCAGGCAAAATAAGTTTATATGGCAGTGGTGTTTGTGCAATTAGGTCTAAGTAATGCAGACCGTCGTTTGACTCATGGGTGAGTCATTAGTGCAGCGTCCTGTCTGATAGCTTCTGGTGAAACATATGTTAAATGTCATCAACTATTTCCCTGATTGACCATTGTTTTTTGTTCTGTAAAACCCAATGCCAGTCGAGGTATGTAGTTTATTAGGGCATGGTCAAACCACATGGCCAATGGAAACAAAATGAACACGAGCAGTAATCATCCAACAGCATCCACCTGTGTCCTGAATCGGAGGGGTTTCTGGGAATCGTGGAGAATTTTCAAGTCAAAAGATGGTAAATGTGCCCCCACCAACATTTTTGTATCTGCCTCGTAAACAATTCCCAGGCACTGCACTAAAGGTGATTCAGGGAAATCTCATTACCTGTTTATCACCGTTGCATTCCTCATGTTTTCCTGTCATGGTTATTTCTTGCGATGACATGGGCTGTATTTGATCTGGGTTGTTAATTGCAATGTTTCGACAGTCACAACATTCATATGTATATACAGTGTAGAGAGAGATATCCATGGAATTATCACTTCACTCATTTGCTAGGCAATCCTTTGAGCGCCTTAAAGCATGGAACTAAATCTCTTCATGTGATGGCATTGGACACAGTAGTAATATGTGAAGGGTAAAATTTCCCTCTGAAATCGTCAATAGCGATCGAAGAAAGAAACCGACCAGGAAATGCCAACGAATTATGGGACTCTGAGGCCAAAAGGATCTGGAGAAGATAGATTTACAGATAGCAGTGCCCCGTCTGACCTCTCCATCAACAACTTTTGGCGTATTGTGTGTGTGTGTGTGTGTGTGTGTGTGTGTGTGTGTGTGTGTGTGTGTGTGTGTGTGTGTGTGTGTGTGTGTGTGTGTGTGTGTGTGTGTGTGTGTGTGTGTGTGTGTGTGTGTGTGTGTGTGTGTGTGTGTGTGTGTCTGCTTTCTTAGATATCCAACTACCATTTGAGGTTCAAAGACTCACAGTACATCCCCCACACAGACAGTGTAATATTTAGACTTCCACAGGAGAATCAGAATCAATATGTTGCCTCTTGGGCTTCCTCACAGTGGTCTTTACCTTGTGAAAGATGCCCCCCAAAATGCTTCTCTTCTCTGTGGATGTATGAATTTAGCTTTTTCCGAGGACAGTAAAAATGTAATACCATCGTCTGCTTCAAGCGGAGTCACTGTGTCTTAATCGCTTTGACTGGAAAAGGTATAATGTTGGGCAGGAATGCATACCAACACACACGCACACTCACACACACACATATACACACACACAAACATACACATACACACGCACACGCATACAGACACACACAAACACACTACAAACAGATCTGATTCGAGGCTTGAGGAAAGCACTGGAAATACTTTTTCAAGATTTGCCTCAGCTGTGTCGTTGAAGTCATGTGTTAATGTCGTTGTGTACTAATCAGGTTAAACTTCAGAATTAGGTGGGGCTTGACCCAAGGTTTAGCTGTGGGCTGAGCTGTGATGTTTACACCAACAGCTGCACTGTTTTTTCGGAGTTGTGCCATCTGGATCTGTTTCATATGGCTCAATTCACAGTGAGGCCTGGATGCCATTTTCAGATCTGTGTGCCGATGTATGTATGTATGTATGTATGTATGTATGTATGTATGTATGTATGTATGTATGTATGTATGTATTGTGATATCATGAGAGACTGGTTCTCAGCGGGACAGGACAAGAAGTGCAATGGGTGACAGGTTTGGATACAAACAAAGGTTTTAATCAAAGGTTTCAGGGGGGATTCACAAGCAACAAAGGTGTGAATAGTGTCTCTTCCAATACTTAAATCAAAATAAAGTCTCTTCTGAGGTAAAACTGAAGACGTTCCAGCATCTTCCTGATCTCCTCCTGTATAGCTGTCTTACGGGCCTCTGGCACACGGTATGGACGCTGGTGTACTGTTTTTCCAGGCATGGTGCGTATCTCGTGTTGCACCACGTCTGTGTGTCCAGGTATGGAGGAGAAGACGTCTTGGTTACGCTCAACCAATTCGAGGGTCATCTGGCGTTGGTGTGGGGACAAATTTGGACCCATCTGGACGTCTTCTCTGGCCGGTTCCTTCGCCTCGCTGGGGGGTAGGCAACTAAACAGCGCCTCTCTGGCATGCCACTTCTTTGGAGGTTAACGTGATAAATCTGCTCAGGTTTCCTCTTACCAGGTTGCCTCACCTTGTAGTTTACCTCCCCCACGCGTTCGATGACCTTAAAGGGCCCCTGCCAGGATGCCAGGAACTTGCACTCCACGGTTGGCACCAAGACCAGCACTCTGTCCCCTGGCTGAACTCTTGAGGCTGGGCAGGTCTATTGTAGGAGGCTTGCTGCTGTCGTTGGGCCGCTTCCATGTGTTCTCGCACTATTGGATAAATGGCCCTCATCCTTTCCCGCATGTCCCCCACATGCTCGATGAGGGTACGTTGTCGGCACGGCTGCTCTTCCCAAGCCTCTTTGGCGATATCCAGCAGTCCCCGGAGTCTGTAAGAGTACAACAACTCAAAGCGTGAGAAACCGGTAGAAGACTGTGGTACCTCCCTCACGGCAAACAGCAAGTACGGGAGCAGTTGATCCAAGTTTCGGCCATCTTCTTTGATAACTTTCCTCATCATGGCCTTGAGTGTCTTGTTGAATCGTTCTATCAATCCATCTGTCTGTGGGTGGTAGATGGAGGTTCTCAGTTGCTTGACCTTGAGCAGGGCACACAGGTCCTTCATGATCTTGGACATAAAGGGGCTTCCCTCGTCGATCTGTATGTCCTTTGGGATCCCTACCCGGCTGGCGAGAGCAAACAGTTCCTTTGCGATCTGCTTTGTGGTAGCCTTTCTGAGGGGAACAGCTTCTGGGAACCGAGTGGCATAATCCATCATAACCAAAATATACTGGTGTCCCCTAGCACTTTTTGGTAGAGGTCCGACTATGTCCAGCCCAAGCCTCTGAAAAGGGGTCTCAATGATGGGTAAGGGAATGAGCGGGTTTCTGTATGTGGGCTTGGGCGCCACCTGTTGTCACTCAGGGCAAGAACGACAATAGTTCTCCACATCCTTGTGCACCCCTGGCCAGAAGAACCGTTGCAAGATTCTCTCTTTTGTCTTTTCGACCCCTAGGTGTCCCCCTAGCAGGTGTGTGTGTGCCAAGTCCAGTACTGTAGCTCGGTGTGGTTGTGGTACAAGAAGTTGTTCACGTACTTCATCATTTTGCTTCGTCACTTGGTATAATAGCCCCCGATCAACCGCAAAATGGGGGTATGTGGGGCTTGTCCTTTCCCCCAGTACTACATCCTCTAAAACCTTCATGGCGTTGGCAAGGGTAGGATCCTGTAACTGGACTGTACCATACCGGCCTGTTAGAGGAGGCAGCTTCTGAGTCCCTGGGTTCTCATCACTACTGGAAGCCGGGAGATTTTCTGGGGCTGGAGTTTCCTCGGCGGTCTCTGGGCCAGACTCCGTCTCCGGTGGTGCATCTGCTGTCCCTAGGAGAGCACAGGCTGGGGAGAGTGAATCAGAGGGGTAGGCTTGGGTATTCACTACACGCGTCTTACCTCTCCCCTTCCGAGGTAGTCGGCCCAGTCTTTCCTGTGTTTCTCTCCACAGTGGGTGAAAGGCCGGGCAGTCGCGTCCAATCAGGAGGGGGACAGGGAGAGATTCAACCACACCGGCTACCGTGCGGATGATTCCCTTGGTTGTGGTCATGGTGAGTTCAGTAGTGTGGTACTCTCTGGTGTCTCCGTGGACGCAGGAGACTGGAAGGGTTTTCTCTGGAGACAACCTGGTTGGATCGACCAGCGTTTGGCGCACCAAGGTGACCAGGCTTCCGGAGTCCAGCCGGGCTTCAACATCCTGTTGATTCACTGTCACCGGACAGGTGGGGGGCCTTGTTAGTGAGCTGTCACTCCCCCCCCAGGAGGGAGGCATAATGAGCAGGGTGGGCACTGGAAGAGTCAACGGACGGCATGGACTCTTCCGTTGGTTTTCCACACTGCCATGTGATGTGTCCCGTCTCTCCGCATCTGTAGCATCGTCTGGTTTCGGTGCCTCTGGGCGTCCGCCACTGCCTGGGTGGACCTCTGGCACCACCTGGAGCAATCTTGGCTGTGTTGGCGGGCTTGGGCAACTTTGGGCGGGCCATTTCAGTCCGGGGTGGGGATGTGTTGCCGGTTTGCCTCTTGGTCGTTCGCAGCATCTCCGCTGTGGCCTGTTACTGCTCCACCGCTGCCACTGTTTGACACGCAGTAGTCAGCGACTGCTGACTGATTATCCTTTTCGCCTCATAGGGCAGGGCTCGTAAGTAGCGATCCACGACAATGGCCTCGACCACCTCAGCGGCCGTGCTCCTTTCCGTTTCCAGCCACTTCCGTGCGATGCGGGCCAATTCATGCATCTGTGCCCGTGGAGATTGGTCTGGCTGGAAAGTCCAGGTGTGGAAGCGCTGTACCATCCCGAACTTGGTGAGCCCATGTCTGCTGAGAATTTCAGCTTTTAAATAGTCGTAGTCTTCTGCTCTGTCTGCGGTCAAGTCCAGGACAGCATTCAGTGATTCCCCTGTCAGGAAGGGTGCAAGCAATCCCACCCACTGCTGCTTGGGCCACTTTTCTCGAGTGACTGTTGCTTCAAATGTATGCAGGTACGCCTCAATATCATCCGTCGCCCCCATCTTGGCTAAAAAATCCCCCGCCTTCACCCGGGGCATGTTCTTGGCGACCATTTGTTTTTGCAAGAGCAATTCCTCTGCCTTCAGTTCATTGGCTCTCCTTTGCTCCTCCAGGAGAGCCAAATTGGCCTGATATTGGGCTTCCTGACTTGCAAGCAGGGTTTTCAAAATGTCCTCTTTTTTTTTTTTTTTTTTTTTTTGTAATTGAGGATATTTTCAATTTAGAAAAACCATGACACAAACCATCAATGTCCATGCACTTACTAACGTTTGTCCAGTGCCCACATCCACCACCATATGTGATATCATGAGAGGCTGGCTCTCAGCGGGACAGGACAAGAAGTGCAATGGACGACAGGTTTGGATACAAACAAAGGTTTTAATCAAAGGTTTCAGGGGGGATTCACAAGCAACAAAGGTTTGAATAGTGTCTCTTCCAATACTTAAATCAAAATAAAGTCTCTTCTGAGGTAAAACTGAAGACGGAGTTCTTTTCCAAGAGTCTCTAGGCCTCACCCCTCTTGACGTCCTCCTCATGTAGCCTAGCCACCTTAGCAAAGTCCAAATCCAGTGTCCTGTCGTGTGGTCCCAACTGGCAATGAGTTCCACGCAGCAATCAACTTCTTCACAGAGCACAGCAATCGAGCTTGTCTTTCCCCAAGCTCCACTCAGAGGCTCTCTGCCTTAAGATCCTTGCCTGCCAATCCCGCCCTGATCAGCTGCAGGTGTGTGGTCTTAATTGCTGCCTTCCACCAGATGGGGCCAAGACTCTCTCTGGGGGGAGCCATCTTAGGGGGATGTATTTGCCCTCCAGGACGCAGCCTCTCGTGACATCACAGTATGTATGTATGTATGTATGTATGTATGTATGTATGTATGTATGTATGTATGTATGTATGTATGTATGTATGTGTGTATGTATGTTATGTGTGTGTGTGTGTGTGTGTGTGTATATATATATATATATATATATATATCCAGCGCAGTATGTCTGTCCACTCTCCTCTATGGGGCAGAAACATGGACCACATACCGCCGGCACTTAACTACCCTTGAGGCCTTCCACATCCGGAGCCTGCAGAAGATCCTTGGCCTGTCCTGGGAAGATCGAGTTCCCCACTCAGACATCTTTCAGCGCACAAATTCCATCTGCCTGGAAGCAGCAGTTGCAAAAAAACACCTTCGGTGGATTGGAGACACCATCCGCATGCCCGATCACCGTCTTCCCCGCCAAGTCCTCTATGGACAGCTGAAAGATGTGAAGCGCTCTGCAGGGGGGGCAAAAGCGACGCCTCAAGGACTACACCAGGGACCTCCTCAAACGAGCCAACATCAACATCACGGAGCTCGAAGCTTTGGCCTCAGAACGACAAACCTGGCAGACCACTTGTGCCAGGATAGTCTCTAAAATACATCAAATCCACATAGACAGACAATTAGAGAGACGCATTCAACGGCACCAGCGGGCGGCTGGTACCCCCCTGCCATCCGGCCTCCCATGTTCCATCTGCGGACGTGTCTGCGGCTCAAGGATTGGGCTCTATGCCCATGAAAAGTGGCACCAGCGACATCGTCGCTAAGCCCCCTGCCCCAACATCCCCTCCCTGGGAGCAAGCGTCCTCATCACCTATGATGGACAGCTAGAAATATATATATATATATATATATATATATATATATATATATATATATATATATATATATATATATATATATATATATATACAGTAAAGTCTCGTTATATCGATATCGGATATATCGATAGTCCCGGTTATATCGATAGTATTTCTATGCACGCACGGAGAAAATTACATGCAAACAGGGTCAGATATATCGATAGTCCCGGTTATATCGATATTTTTTCGGACTCCCTTGAATATCGATATAACGAGACTTTACTATATATATATATATATATATATATATATATATATATATATATCTCCCACCTCCCAAGGTGGTGGAGAATGACAGAGCAAAGATCTTCCATTCATTGCCAAAATCCTTGAAAAAACTGTTGCCTCCCAGCTTCACTCTCACCTCACTCACAATAACCTTTATAAACAATTCCAGTCTGGTTTCCGTCCCTGCCATAGTACTGTATCAGAGAGATACAGACTGACAAGATGGTAATGGCCAACCAACCAGATATCGTGGTCATAGATAAAGGGGAAAGGAAAGCCGTTGTCGTGGATGTAGCGGTCCCGAGTGATGGAAACGTCAGAAAGAAGGAACATGAGAAAATCGAGAAATACCAAGGGCTCAGAGAGGAGCTGGAGAGAGCCTGGAAGGTCAAGGTGACAGTCGTGCCTGTGGTGGTCGGAGCACTCGGGGCAGTGACCCCCAAACTCGACGAGTGGTTGCAACAGATCCCGGGAACAACATCGGACATCTCGGTCCAGAAAAGCGCAGTGCTGGGAACAGCACGGATACTGCGCAGAACCCTCATGCTTCCTGGCCTCTGGTAGAGGACCCGAGCTGAAATGGGGGACAGACACCACCCATGGTGGGTGAGACGTGGAATTTTTTTTTTTTATATATATACACACATCCTACCCTTCATCCTTTTTCCCCTAACCACGGTGTCGAGATTTTTGCCTTATCTATCTAAGTAGCCCTTCTTGATTTGAATGGCCAAGCTGTTTAATATGACCCGCATCCTCTCTTGTCATCCTGCCTGCTTCATTTCCTCAGTCATTAGGCACTCACTGCTTATCTCAGCTGCTGGGTCCCCGAGGCTGTATCTACCTTCTATCTGTAGCCTCTTGAAGGCTGACTCTCATTTCAATAAATGTCCACACGCCATTTTGAATAGCATAGCATACGTTGTGTTTCCCTCGAATACTCTTCACCCTCAACATGATTGCACCTACAGGTTTGAAGTCCATCCTCAAAAAAGTATTTTCAATGGAGAAAATGTTGAGCTGAACCTGTCATTACATCTGCACCCACTCTATCTATGCCTATCTTGTAGATAGCCTCGCACAAGTCAGCCTAACATCCATCAGTGCAGACTGTTATCTCTCTTCAGTGCAAAAATGTGAGGAGAATGACAGCCTATTTGGAATAAATGCTTTCTTACACAAACATGCTAGGAATGCCATTTTTGGCCATCCAGAACGCTTGATATTTGAGCAAAATTTCGAGTGTGAGAACGTCTCCAGCCTCAGGCTTTGTATGTTTGCTAACTTTCCATACTGTCGTTTGTCTTATCCTTTTAAGTGGTACTTTGTGAAATGGATAATATTTGACAGACTTATGCTGTTTCCATCAGACACTCTGAACTAGCCCATCCATCACCTGACAAGTGTTGTCAGCACTGTTTCTTTGAACCTTCTTGATGACTTTCAACATGTTCAAACCTCAAGAAGGCCCATCATCAACCTTATAAACATTTTTTTTTTTTATTTTTTATTTTTTTTTTTAATTTTGGCAGGCACGGAACAGAATGAAGATGATGGCCGATAACTATGAGGAAGATCGCATCAACCCTCAACATCACCGTCACCATTCCGTCCACTTGCACTCTGGGAACATGCATCATAGAAGCCTACCAAGAGGGCCCCCACATGCCAACCACAGATCCCCTATGGAGCAGGTCAGTTTGAAAACCCACATCAATGAACATCAGTGTCAAGTTACGTTTTATTACCACAAAAGGACATAAGATGCTGTCTTCAAATATTTTCCCTCATCATTCACAACAACACCGCTTCTCTGTGTTCCTCTCACTCAAAGTCGATAGCCCCAGCCAAATCAGATTATTTGGGATTTGTCAGTGGAATTAGTTGAAGTCATGAATCCCCCATCAACACAACATGCACGCACACACACGCGCACACACACACACACACACACACGACCAATTACTCTCTGTCAGGTAATCAGTACCAAACACACCTGAAGCAAAAGTTTGCGTGTCTGTTTGTGGATTACACTGTATTTCGTATCACCATGACATATTTTAACACTTTTAGTGTCTTCATCACTTTCTGCATTTATGTAAACACAAACTGTGTGTGTAGCCAGGACAAAAAAATTTAACATTTTTGTATACATTCAAATAATCTGCTTTAGATTATATTCCGATGATCGAATCATGTATAAAGGTGAAGAATATCACAAATCTATGAACTCCTTTATCACGTTGGAGTCCAAACCGTGAAGAGAAAGTATGTGTGATTGTCTGCCGGGTTGTGGTGAATACCTGGGGATTTCCACGAGTTGAAATACCCGTGTCTGCTTTTGAATGTTGTTGCAAATGTTTCAAAATGGATTTCATAATTGTATAACTGCTGTCTCAATTAGATCAAATGAAATCTGCACAGGGGATTACCTGCCGAAACCCGTCTCTCCAGGTTTGAGCTGTGTAATTGATCACAGAATTGTTATGAATGTGTCCATCTAAATCAGTTTGATTTAAAATGATTTCTTCTATAATATTATTATACATGATATGTCGTGCAGATAACCGTTACCTTGACAGCAATGTGCATCTGCCTTGCACATAGACAGATTGACTGTGCTGTATATTTAAGATCATCTACACTATCAAATAGTTTTATTGAAATAGCGATTCATGGATTGCCATATTTTCCGGTTTATGAAGCGTACCCTAAAACCTTTCTTCAAAAGATGACTTTATACACAGGTGTGCCTTATATGTGAATTCATATTAAGTCACAACAGGTCTTGCAAATCCTGTCAGCAGCCACCAACTGTAGAAGTAGTGCGTAACCCCAGCAGCTACTGTAGTTCCTTATAATGTGGTTTGCCTTATATTTGGAGAACTTTTATATATTTGTATATTATATTTCGTAAATGTTTTTCATTCATTGAATGTGCGCCTTATATTCCGGTGCACCTTATATTTGGAAGAAATTTCAAAATACACCATTCGTTGGTTGTAAGCCTTATACTTCGGTGCACCTTATACACCGTAAAATACGGTAAGGTATGTTTTCAGGATTCCTTGATTTGATTATTCTTTTGCAAGAAAACATGTAGTTTAAATATACATTTTTATTTGTCATACAGGAGCAAGTTAAATCTGGACTCATTTAACTTGATTCAAATTAGTGACACTATCTCAAATATAATTTCATCAACATTTTTCTCGTCAGTATTTGATTCCAAAGCCCCCGTTATATAGTTGTTATTGTTTCACATTTCCTCTTGTGCAAAGCACCCATATTTTAAAACAAGAGAAGGTCTTGATAGGGGTCAGCCCAGGGGTGGGCAAACTTTTTGACTCGCGGGCCGCATTGTGTTCTAAAATTTGACAGAGGGGCCGGGCCAGGAGCATTTGGAGGGAGTGTTTGGGCTAAACCTAAAGCATTAAAGGACAACCGACGCCTCCGGACAAGTTATGTCCATAATTTATAAAATCATTTCAAATGACTTCGACTGAGCGTATTTTACAAAGATTCCACAGCATAAAGCTATAGTTTATGTTTTAAGACTTGCGCTGAATATTCTTGAAGTCTTGTTTTCGAGTTGATGACGATCCCCATGTGACGTCACGTTTGGACCGCCCCTGACCGAGAAAGCGACACACAATGCATTTTGGGTACTTTGTTTGGTCTGAAAACTTCGTGTTGATCCGTGTTGATGGCGAAATTAGAAGGAAAACACATACATAATGCCATAGTGAATTGTTGTGTGTTGCACCACGAAAACTATTTGATATTCGCTGACACAAATTCCCAGCTGACAAATCAGCCCATTTCCAACGGAGCTTGGGCGCAATCTTCTGCATTTTCTGGGTGCTACATTTCTGTCATTGACGGCTCGAATTGATATGGGAGGACTCCTTGAATCAATTGAAAACATTTATGCTTTCCTCTTCAGAACTATTTGAATTATATTCATAACTGGATGAGTAACAAGAAAACATCTTCTCCGAATCTGAAGCCATTGTTTTGATTCTCGAGCAAGGCAAGACGTCTTGGCGTGACGTCACGAACAAGGGGGTGGGACCTTCTGAAACTGGCCATTTCCGGATTCATTTTGAAGTCATTTTTATTGGTGTTTTTCATTTAACTAAAAATATCAACCTGCCTGATTTGGGTATTTTAGATGCTATAAAACGTTTTTCTGATGTCAGTGGGAAACAAAAAAAAATGGTGCCGGTTGTCCTTTAAATGTAGTGTGTACAAACCTCATAGCACAGTAAGAACACTACAACCCAATTTATTAACTGTCTTTCAAATGTGAAAAATATCCCTGATCAGTTAATAAATTTGTCTCAAGGAATATGGCCTTTACATACTATTTTGCAGATACTTGGAGGAGGAAATGGAAATAGATTAAAATAACATATGCACTGTGATTTATCACGATTGCGTCTGTT
The DNA here is from genome assembly GCF_051943395.1 of Hippocampus bargibanti. Taxonomy (NCBI): domain Eukaryota; kingdom Metazoa; phylum Chordata; class Actinopteri; order Syngnathiformes; family Syngnathidae; genus Hippocampus; species Hippocampus bargibanti. The sequence goes on from NC_142734.1 coordinate 11,534,296, forward strand.
TTTAATAAGTTTTCATTGAAGGGGCAAAGTTAAAGAAATCAACATTTATTGAAAAATGGAATCACTTTCAACATTCAAAACATATTATTACACAACGAAATATTCAAGCTCAATAATACCTACTTGCAGTGACGTGCGGTGACGTTCATGGCTGGTGAGGCACTGACGTCATCAATGACGTCACTGCTCGTCTCTACTTCGTATTTGAACGGTAAATGTGAAAATTCAGCGATTTTGAAAAAAATCCTAAAACGGTGAAGTTAAATGGACAAGAACTTTAAAGTACAAAATCACTAAATACATCTAACTGTTTAATTTATTGTTTCATTTGATATTTCCATGACAGCTTTCCATGATGACAGGTGAGGCACTGCCTCACCTGCCTCCACTGACTGCACGTCACTGCCTACTTGTGTTAAATTCCGCCAAATCATAGATGGTTTGTCCTGACCGTGCGCTCAACAAACTCTCCACTGACGCCCTCGCCTTCACGCGCAAACAATACACGTGTACTGTCGCCGAGCACACAGACATAGGCTACCTGCATTTGAAATTTGCATACTCGGCACGGCAGCCAATCAGAAGCCTGCTTCTTTCTTCCGGACTTTCGCAAGCGTTATAAAGTCGTGCAATAGCATGTCATTTTCCAAAATAGATGCACCGAACCTCAGCCCAGAAGAAAGATTCAAAAGAAGCTAAGAACATATATGACGCTACAAAACGTAAATTTACATTAAACCGTGACTGTAAAGTGTTCGTGAGACTTATGGAAGGGGCTTAGTGGATCGTAGGAAGTAATGCAAATGTTGCATTTTGCACCACAATGACAATCGACTACTGCAGCAAAATCTACAGCCATGCACATTTACCGTAAATTAAGCAAGGTAGCATTTGTAGCAGGTACATTCTTGATTTAAAAAAAAAAAACTTTATACTTTGTGACAATGTTTTTTAATGTGATTAGTTGTCTCATTGTGCTTCAAGTGAAAAATGGGGCAGGCAACTTTTCAGTTATCTGCCCTGTTGTCCGCTAACTTTTTGTCATGAGTTTCAGACACTGTTTTTACTATAATTTGGGCAAATTCGGCGGGCCGGATTAAAAAGCCTAATCGTATGTGGCCCGCGGGCCGTAGTTTGCCCATGTCTGGGTCAGCCTATCGCCAAATGACCTTTCCTCATATCTGCCTTTTCACCCCGAGGTTAGGACAAAGCCCCGAAGAACCGACTATTTGTGTGTGTGTGTGTATGTGTGTGTGTGTGTGTGTGCGTGCATGTTGTGCTGATAGGGTATGTCAGGTGACACAGTCTGAATGTCACAGAAGCCCCCACACTCAGACTGTTTTCCCTCCAAATAGAAAACTCTACACCTCCTTTTATTTCTTTCTTTCATCTCGAATGAATTACTCTTTATTTTTCTTCAACATGGCCTTCCACTCTTTACTTCATCCTTTTTCTTCTTGCCACCATCAATTTCTGAAGTGGCTTAGTTTTTTTCTTTTGTCAAATAAAAACTGATACAAATGTGTTTGGCCCCTCTTCGTTGAGAATGACAACACAAAATTCTGTCGGCCATTGTTTTTTTTGGGTTGTTTTTCCAGTGCAGTCAGTCATCACGGTACCTACACCCACAGTATGAATGTTCAAAGTACAGGTGAAATATAATTGATGGAGATAAGCAGTGGAAGTGTGTTTATCCTCTTGAGATAGAGCTCAGCGCCATAGCTTAGCAAGAAGAGTTTGCGCTTTGAAAGGCGTATTTGTGTCCATGTTGTTGTCGTTTAGCCGTGCCAGCTCCACTGCCAGACACTTAGCAGCACTCACTGAAGGAAATAGAAAACATTCTTCAAGTGTTTATGAATACATGAATTGCACAACCTTTTTGTTAAAGAAAAAACGGTCCAAGCATGTTGCTTTCTTTAGATCTGTGAGAAATTGCACAGGGCACTCATGATTGTTTATGTGCGAGAGGGTGTCTGTCTGTGTGTCTGACCTGCCAGAATGAGTCATTATAGGTCTGGTTCTGTTTAGGGGGTATGTCACAGCCATTTGCTGTACGCTAGCATTTAGCATCATGGCTGGCTAGCACATTGCATACAAACACCATTTTAGCAACTGCCGAGTGGGTGAGCTTCCCAAGCTTGACACAGCCGCTAAATCCAAAGAATGTGACAATATGCAAAAGCAGCTTGAAAAAAATGTTTTAGTTTGCACATGGTGCAATGAAAGTGCTTTTGAAACTGTTCATTGACAATGATGTATCCCCCTTTTTTATAACCAGGAGGACGAAGAGGGCATTTGGGCATGATTCAGTGACAACGTTGGACCATTACATACAAAGTGAGTACCCAAACTTGTGTATTCTTCTATCCAGGTTTGTTCATGATCATATTCTACACAATGGCCGGCAGTAAAGTCGCATAATCACTGGCAATGTTGATTCAACCGCAGTACCCACAGCATTACCCAACTGTGCCAAAGGGAGTATAACCGCACCTTTCCCGTTGCTTATGAATTTCAGTTGACGAAAGAGCATTCAGGGATTAATGGCTGCCTTTATGGTGAAGGTACATGTGCTGGTTCTTCAAAGTGCTTTCCATTCACTGTCTGCATGGTTTATATAGGTAACTGTGTGCTATTAGATCTAAATGTGCTAAGCAGCCTAATGTGGGTCTGTGCCAGGGTCCATTGGTGATAAAAATGACAAAGTGACACAGACCAGAGATGGACAAGTCAGTCTCCTCCAAGTCTTGCCTTTTTTCACCCATAGTAAAATGTTACCGCACTACCCCACCCCGCTGTGTTTTCGTGTGTGGGGTAGTTAATTACAGTACAACACTGAACAGTCATGATGTCTTTTAAGAGTGCAAGCTGAAAGTGCATAAAATGAAGAATGCAGAGTCATAAAGGGCAATTTTGTTGTGGGAGTTTTATATCAAAGCACCCACCCCCATGGACTGAAGATGCCTCCATTACAGGCTTGCTAAAAAAATCCTGGTTTTCTTGGAACTTGTTTAAAACAAAAAGTCAGACAGAAAGTAACTGAGAAGAATGGTGCCCATGTTTGTATGTGCCAACTGAAGTGAAAAGCAGGCGGCTCCCTCTACTCATAGTTTCCAATGAATTTCATTAATTCCCACTCATAATCCACAGGTGGACCATCACAAGCGGATTCTCTTTCGAACCTCAGTGACTTAGTCATTATGCACTTTGCCCTCATGGTGCTTGAGGGATTACAAATCTGTTAGTGTGTCAGAGAAAATGATTTGTCTTTCCACAGTGTGGCCATGATAGGTTTAGTTTAGGGTATTTGTGCACAAGAGCATTACCGAGCCAGACCTACAGTACCCGAGCAGTCGACACCGCCTGTAATGTAGTCCATGTGCGCCGCAAAGGCATGCAGTGTTGGGATTCACCGTCATGACCACAATGCTCCAATTCTACCTCTTTCCATCTCTCCATCTTTTTCTTTCCACCTCCAATTTTGCCTTCGGCAGTTCTCAAATCTATGCTATATATCCCTTCTAGGTAAATGTAGGAGTCTTGGCTTAGCCTGCTTCTACACTATCTTGGATCAGATATGCTGGTAGTGTGTATGTGTGTGTGTGTGTGTGTGTGTGTGTGTGTGTGTGTGTGTGTGTGTGTGTGTGTGTGTGTGTGTGTGTGTGTGTGTGTGTGTGTGTGTGTGTGTGTGTGTGTGTGTGTGCTTGTGTGCGTGTACGTGTGTGTATTGGTTATCCTTATCCATATCTAATACAATAAGACAGGCACATTAGCCTTTAGCGCAGAGTAGTGTTATGGCTAGCAATATCAGTGCAGTTCATCTATCCACTGCTGTTCTTCAGGCACTGTGCAATGCGAGCTCAGCTAACATGTGTTAGCCACCCTTAATGGAAGAACAGATGGGAGCTATTTAGTGGTGTGTAGCTACAGCGCAATAAGGCCAGACCTAATCCCCATATCCTGTCCCGGAGTGAACCCTCGCTAATATGAACAAACAGAGATGACAGCATAGATAGCCAAAAAGTCAGAGAAATAGCCAGGGTTCCATGTGTCCGCACGGACATTGCATGTGTGCTGCAGGCCGCCAGGCTTTCTTTGACAAACGCTCCCTTGACTCGCAATGTTTAGGCCGCCCTTTGTATTCAACACAATGTGAGCCTTGAGATTGGAATTTTAGCAGAGTTGTTGTGAGCATCCAGGTAGGGATGTGGATGTTTGTCAGAACACTAGATGCTGATTGGCTGGTTGGTTGCGTTTGCCTCGCCGATGATTACTGAGGTGTTGCTTACTCTCTTGGCTCCAAGACACCCCCCTACTCTGAGGAAATAAGGATGCCCTTTTTATCAGAGAGCACACTAGAGGAGACGTGGAGCAAAAAAGTGAACAAGACATCGGGGCCAAAAAGTGAAGCAGTGTTTATGGATTCTTTGGAAAAGTTGTTTTTATCCCCCTGTGAAGTTTTGTGTCTTGAATGGAAAGAAAAGAAGTTGAGTTTTTTTTTTAAGTGGGGAAGGGTTTGTTCTGCCCCAAACAAGTGAAAATGTTTGCCCATGTTTTTACTAAATGCAGCATTTGTGTGTTCACATTATGTATATCCGTAATTATTCCACTTGCGTGTGTTTCTTTGTGTGTGGAGGAGGCCGCAAAGTGCATTCATTGCGAAAGGGATTGGCAGTGCTGTTTAATATTCTGGAATGCGCTGAAGTTGGTGTCAAGGAAATTGTTTTGCTTGCTTGAAGCCTGAATCTGATTGGCTCACCCCATGGCCGAGGGCTCCTGTTTATCAAAACCGCCCTGAAAGTGCTACAAAACCAGTCAGTGGAGTCAGTGAACATAAAAGAAAGCTACATCATTGTCTTTTCTATTACAATGGACCATTACTGCTTTTTTGTATACCTTTCCTTTGACTTAGAAACAATGACCTCTGAGTCATTTTTTAAACTTATTGGGAAACTGATTGGGTTGTACTTTGAAAGGCATAAATTGTTTGGTAGTTGAATGGTTAGCATGCCGGCTTCACAGTGCAGTGGTCGCCGTCTCGCGTCCTGCTCCGGCCTCCCTGTCTGGAGTGTGCATGTTTTTCCCCAGGCCCGCGTGGGTTTTTTCCGGGTCCTCCGGTTTCCTCCCACATTCCAAAAACATGAATTGTAGGAAGATTAAACACTCCAAATTGTCCCTGCGTCTGAGAGTGACTGTTGTATGTCTTTGTGTGCCCTGCAATTAGCTGTCAACCAATTCAAGGTGTCCCCTGCCTAGTGCCCAAAGACAGCTGGGATAGGCTCCAGCACCCCCGTGACCCTAATGAAGAATAAGCGGTACGGAAAATGGATGGAATGGATGGATGGATAGTTGGCAAGACGATTGAGCAAACCTGTTCTCACTCCCACCAAGTGATCGCTGCCATTTTTACACCAAAGATGAACAGTCGGGTTTGCACTTGGCTGTGCTGCTTTGTTGAAAATGGCATTTACTGAGGTAGTATATTGCAAGAAAAGGTGGTCAAATAAATGCATGCTGCTTGATTTACAGCCATGTGTCGTTCCAATTCCTTCTGTGAACACAAGTATAAATATGAATGACATTTTTTTAAAAATAGCATATTTGTCAGTCCTTTGCTCATTTTGTCTTCCCAAGAATTACTCTTGATTTATTATCTTAACCATGACCAGCAGTGCAGAGCCCTAAATGTAAGTCATAACTTAAACCCAAGCGTCAGTGCAAAGTCAGTTCTTCACATATTTCTTGTGACCATTTTGTCTTTGTTTGCAATGCAAAGTATGGACAGGTATTACTTATTATCACATAACCTCATCCTTTCACCACATCACCCCATCCTCCACTGGCTCCCGGTCAAATATAGAATCAACTTTAAAATTCTTCTTCATACATTTAAAGCTATCCATAACCTCCCCCCCCATACCTATCGTACCTTCTTCAAATTTCTATTTCCTCTCGTTCACGCAGATCCTCTTCCTCCCTCCACCTCTGTGTGCCCCCCTGCCCGTCTCAACACGATGGGGGACAGAGCTTTCAGCTGCTCTGCCCCCAAACTCTGGAACTCATTTCCTCCCAACATTCGGAACATCGATTCTCTTCCCACCTTCAAATCCCATCTCAAAACCCACCTGATTAAAATTGCATCTTCTGTGTAGCTCTCTCTATTTGTAATTTTATTTTATTTATTGTATTCTAATTGTAATTGTATTTTATTTATTATAGTATCTATGCTTGTCTGTGACTGTAAAGTGTCCTTGAGAGCTTTGAAAGGCGCTTAAAATAAAATGTATTATTATTATTATTATTATTATTAGTATTATTACCAGTGACGTGCAGTCAGGGGAAGCTTTGCCTCACCTGTCATCATGGAATTGTCAAATGACAAAATAAATTAAATTTATTTAGTGATTTGTACTTTAACGTTCTTTTTCATTTAACTTCACCATTTTTGGATTTTTTTTTTCAAAATCACTGAATTTTCACCTTTACTGTTCAAATACAGTAAAGTCTCGTTATATCGATATTCAAGGGAGTCCGAAAAAATATCGATATAACCGGGACTATCGATATATCCGACCCTGTTTGCATGTAATTTTCTCCGTGCGTGCATAGAAATAGTATCGATATAACCGGGACTATCGATATATCGATATAACGAGACTTTACTGTACTAAGTAGAGACGAGCAGTGAGGCACCAGCCGGCTGAGCTTCACCATGGATTGCGCAATCACTATGCTAACTGTGCTCGCTTGCTCTGCAGTGAGACCGCATTGCTGTCTCTCTGCATATCATTATTAAAGTATTCAAAAGCTTTTAGTATATGAACTAAATTTCTACAGTTTAGATGGTGTGTATAATGTACAGTCATTGTACATTCTAAACACTGTACTACATTGTTTATTTTATTTTATTTGTATCAAAACTGTGTGCATAGGTGAGGCACACAGTTCTCCTGCCTCATGACAGGGGGCGCTGGTGATTATAGACTCCTCGGCTGCAGAATAATAGAATTAGTGACAGTAAGCTGCAGTAAAGTTAAGTGCAACTATCCAGTCATGTTTTCGTGTTGCTTGGCCTTATTTTCAGAATGGTGGATTACATATCTAAATTGAAAGAATTTTCTAAACTGGACTTTCAATCGAAGCAGAAGATATTAATTAAAGGAAGACCAACACCGGACTGTATAGCTCACAAACGCACACTGAGAGATGAATGTAAATCTCCTGGACAGCTTCTCAACTTTTTGGCCAAGAAGGATCTTATTGAAACTATTCCTGAAGCGACAAAGTTGCTCCAGCTCATGCTCACTGTTCCAGTTGCTACAGCATCAGTGGAGTGGTCATTCTCCGCACAAAAGACTGAAAACATACAGTCAGAACAGGACTGATCCAGGACGACTTTCTTCACTGGCATTGATCTCCATTGAGACAGAGAGACTTGAACTTCATTTCTAAGTAAAGGTAACACGATAATAACATTTTTTTAATTCTTTTTTTCTATGCTACAGTTCGTATACAGTATATAAAGAATGCCGCCATTACATTTAAAAAAAAAACACATTAACTGTTGCCAATATAATGGTTAATAAGCTACTCTGTGGAGTTCATATGTTTGTAAATCTGACTGTGAGACGTCAGTGCCTCATCAGCCATGAACCTCACCGCACGTGACTGATTATTATTAATTGGAACCATTCGTCACATGTTAATTTCTGATGACATGGAAAGGATTTTATTCGAACGGATACTCCCAGACCAGAATACAGTGATACATTGGCTTACAAACTTAATTGGTGCCCAGAAAGTGTGTGTCAGGTGAGAATTGTGTCTTCCAAACATGAATGTCCCATAGGAAACCATTAACATGACAATAATCTGTTCCCAGGTCCCCATAAAATATAATTTTCTACTTAATAAGCCTTAAAACTACACAAAATATACCTTATTTTATGTACAATAAATGTGATATGGTATAGTAATTAAAGAAATAAACCTTACAGTATAATAAAGTCATTTTATTTACCTTTGTGATGGTCGTTGATGGCTTGATGGAATGGAGTGGGAGGAGGTGGGAGGGAGAGTCACATTCCATAAGGACTGTAGGAAGGAGTGTTCGTCTATCTTTCATAGGCTTATGCCCAGGGACGGACTTCTCTTCCTGTGTAATGAAAGTCTGATTAGGCATCTTTTTCCAAAAAAGGCCGGTCTCACCAGCATTAAACACTTGATGAGGAACGTAGCCTTCTTCTTCCACCATCTTGAGGAATGATCCCTTGTAAGCTTCAGCAGCTTTATCGTCAGAACTGGCTGCCTCACTATGACGAATGACACTGTGAATCCCTGTATGACGCTTAAAGTTCTCGAGCAATCCGTGGCTAACCTTGAAATCTTCTATAGATGACTAACTTCCAGGTTGCCTCTTGATGATATCTGAGTGAATTTGCCGAGTTTTCTCAGCCATAATTTCTTCACTCATGCTGTCGCTGGCTAGCTGCTTTTCGTTAATCCAAATTAACAGTTTTTGCCCGAGACCGTTTCTTAGACAACACGGAAACACCTTCCGCAAGACAGGCACCTTTAATCGCTTCTTTGTTCCGAAGGATAGTAGTAATTGTCGACTTTGCATACTGGTACTGGGCCGCTAAGTTACACAAACGCATACCTTGGTCGTGTTTCTCGATGATCTTCTTCCGCTTGACCGTAATTTTGTTTTGTGTCATCTTCGGCTGAACACAAGTCTGTGGTGAGGTCTTTTTTGGTCCCATAACAGCAAAAGTGTGATAACAAATCCTTGAAGACAAACGACGTATGCACTCAGTGAAAGGAGTTATGGAAAAGTAGTCCGACAGACACAGTGGCGCTGTTCGGCATTGTGGTTTTGGTGTTCTTCCCCCGAAAACTAGTCCGCCAGCCATTGTGGCGCTCCGTGTGTTTCACGAAAAATAGTTCATATGCCAAGATTATATTCTCACGAATGTAATGTTCGTAAGGTGAAAGGTTCATTAGCTAAAGCGTTTGTAAGCAGAGGCATCACTGTACTCGGTTAGAAAGGATAGTTAAGTTTTATGTAATTTTTTTGCACCTGAAGTTTAGCCTGGGCATGGAAATTTTATTTTTGGCCTCCCATCTCAGTTCAAAGGGAAACCTGTCCATTTTTGTATTCACTCAAATAACTATTGGCAGATACAACAATTTCCTGAAAACGAGACCTGTTGCCCACATAAATTTTTGAATTTGAGTCATTTGTTCTCAAATTATATCACACATCACTCGACAGATTTTTGCTCCTGCATTGTCTGACATGCTGATTCAAAACGTTGCAAATGCCACAAAACCACTTCTTTGCGAATGTGAGGTTGAGCATGCCTCTGTTTAAATGTGATTTGCCTGTTTCATGACTTTTAGAGATATTTAGACTTTCCATCTTTATTTGCTGTTAATATTCTGGTGTGCGGCTACGCGCACTTAAAATGCACTCGCTGACTAACCAGTGCACCGTGGACTGTGGGTCAGACGAGGTGTCTAACTGAAGCCATCCCTCATCCCGATGTCCGCAACAGTATTTTGTGAGGTCAAATGGCGTCCCGCCTCGTTGATCATCCATCCATCCTTTTTCTGATCCTCCTATCTCAGTTGTCTTCGAGCAGTGGGCAGTGGACACTTTGAATCAGTTGCCAGCCAATCGCAGGTCACATGTAGACAAAAGACATTTAAACCCATAGTTATGCCTAGGGATCGATTTTTTTGATTCAGCATGTTTTTGGAATGTGGGAGGAAACTGGAGTACCTGTAGAAAACTCACATAGACACGGGGAGAACATCCAAACTCCACTCTGGAAGGCCATAGCTGGAATTGAAGACATGTAGACTGACATTAAATTCAGAAAGAATGCACTGCGGCCACCGGTAGCACGTTCAATCTTTAGGTCCCACGCCGAAGGGCATATTGCACTCAGGACGTAGCAGCACCAACACCCACAAAGTCCAACAGATGAGTGTAGATTGCACCTGCTTCCCCGCTGATTGCACACACGGCAAAGTATCTTTGCAAGCTTTCCACCAAGACCAACGTGAAAGTGGCAGAAAACGGCAGTTTCAAAGAGACACTTTTACAAAAAAACAATTCGAAACACAACAGTTTAAAAATTCCTACTCTACCTAATGTCATTTTGCTCTGCCACTTTCCGTTGTTATTTAACTATAATTAATGTTCTTTCATCACTGCATTAAACTTGGAATTCATATGCCTAATATTTACATCCTTGTGTCACAACCAGTTAGACTTTTGTGTATGACGTTCATTTTCTTCGAAGGCAGATCCATTAAAAGGAATAAGGACAGACAAGACCGTTTTTTTTCTTGTTTGTTTTTCTTTTCAGGAGAAGCAAACAGAGGAGGGTTTGGTGGAGGAAGTGTCGTTGGCAGCCTTAAGAGACAGGCAGGTTTACTCCTGTTTTTATTGCATTTCTTGCGATAGAGTAATGGAGAGTACAGAATATATATATGCAGTTCAGCAGTTTCAAATCCACCTTTTCATGGATTTGTTTGAACTTAACCTCTGTTTCAGCCCAGTCAATGATTAGACATTGCATTAATTCCAAAGAATTTTGGCGTACATCACACTGAAACAGAGGTATTATTTTGGCAAATAAAAGACGAGACAAAAAAATGGGACCACTCCATTTTCGTCAAATTCTATAATACAGTGGGACCTTGGCTTGCGCACTTAATTGGTAAGGTGTGTAAGGCGAAAAGTGTGTATCCCAAAAAATAATTTCCCATAGGAAACCATTAAAATGAGAATAATCTGTTCCCAGGTCTCCATGAAATATAATTTTCAACTAAATAAGCCTTAACACTACAGACATTATACCTTATTCTATGTATAATAACTGTGATATTTTATTGTAATGAAATAAATACACTGCACTGTATAATAAAGTCATTTTATTTACCTTTGTGATGATCGTTGATGGCTTGATGGAATGGAGTGGCAGTTCGGAGAGAATTGCTGTTTGAAAGGAATCACATTTCATAAGGACTGTAATTAAAGAAATAAACTGTACTGTAAAATAAAGTTGTTTAATTTACCTTTGTGATGGTCGTTGATGGCTTGATGGAATGGGGTTCAGACTTCAGACAGAATCAACCTCTTCTATTGCCCCAGACCAGGGGTGGCCAACCAGTCAGAGATGAGGAGCCATTTTTTTATTATGTTACTGCAAAGAGCCACACGCACACGCGTGCACGCACACGCACATACATACACACACAAACTCACAATGTGCGGACGCATACACACATGCAGACACACGCATGCGCAGACACGAACACACACACATACACGACCATGCACACACGAACGTTGCATGCACGACGAGCAACAGAGCTTGCTACCGTATTTTCAGGACTGTAAGTCTTAAATGTCCTCCAAAATGTGCAGCGCGCCCTGTGGTTGTGAAAATACAGTACATGAATGAATGGTGTCACGTTCCGAACGAGGCAAAAAGTAATGGACTCTTCGAAACGAAGTGGGATGTTTGGATCCCCAAGCAGGCGACAGAGACAGAAGATCATTGCAGGGTGTTTATTAACATAACAAATGGCGCTGGTCCAAAAACAGGTGAACCAGCGTAATCGTAAGAAATAAACTAACTGGCGGTGGTGTAAAAATAGGCACAATCCTGAATGAAGGCAGACATTTACGGGACGCGGGGGGGAAAAAACTCGGACCGTATCAACACACGCACCGAAGCTGAAAAAGACAGGATATGGGCGAGATACAAGGTGAACATCAATAATCCGGCACCAGCGAGATGACCGCGACCCGTATAAATACACAGTGTCTGTCGATGAGGGGGTTGACAGCAAGTGTGGAAGCGGGGAGGTGCGACCCCGCCCCCTACTGTCTATCCGCACGTGACAAATGGAAGCGCCAGCGCCAACACATTTTCGACCCTTGTCACGTGAAAGCCCTTGAAGAGCCGCATGAAATCGGTCAAAGAGCCTTTGGTGGGGTCTTTTTTGGTCCCATAACAACAAAAGTTTCTGTAAAAAATCCGTGAAGATGATCGACGTGTGCATTCAGATAAAGGGGGTGTGGAAAGGTAGGCCGGCTGGGGCGCTGTTCGGTCGTGTGCTTTGGTGTTCTTCCGCCGAAGATTACTCCGCCAGCCGTGGTGGGGCGGCCCCGAAAAGTAGTGCTTAATCTAAGGTTTAATTTTCATAAATTTAACGCTTGTGAACCAAAGATTTCGTAAGGCAAGGTGTTCGTAAACCGAGGCCCCACTGTATTTTTCCGTTTCTCCATTAATACCTCAAAATGCATTGCTGGTACACTTTAAGTATTGAACTGTAAAAAAAGTGGATGCGCGCAAACAGTAGCTTGTAGACAAAACATTCACTTGATTCATTCTGGACATCATGATCATAATTCACACAAAGTGGTTATGCAACCATGGAATAAAGTGGTTAGTATTTTGGGATTTCTTCGGTACGACCAATGTAAATGCTGTTTGGATTTTGAACTATGCAGTACATGTGTGTGCATGTGCATTTGTGAAGGACACTTCAAGAAAGGGAAGTCAAAAGAAAAATCCTGACTGGATTACAAGTGTGTTTTGTGAGTTTATGGATATGGCAGCACATAAAAGGCCTTCCTTGAGGCGATCCTCACACTTGTGGAGGCACCACTAGGAAGCCGGTGTTTCTGTGTGTGTGGGCACGTGCATGTGTGCATGTCAGAAAAAAATGTGCAGAGTGCAAAGAAGAATGCTCAGTGGGATGGTGTGAGGGTCAGAGGGATTATATCTCAACAGGAAAAGTCATTTGCCAAAGGACGACTGATTGAGGGAGGGAATGGGATTTAAAGGCAGAAGCAAATGAAAAAGGAATCACGGCACATCAATTCATTTTCCACAGACATCGTTTGTGTGCCTGACTCACCGCTCAGCACAGGCAAGTAAAAGCACTAAAAATACCGCACAACTTCACATCTGGCCAAAGGCCCACTGAGCAACGCAGCAAAACATGACTGAACTATACAATAGTTCAATCCAATACAATCACCCTACCAAAAATTGTGTGATTGTCAAGAAAGTCGCGGATTGCCATGACTTCTATTGACTTTACGGGCGAGTACTGAATGAAAGAGATTCTCCACTTTTTTAGCCACAGATGCATATAAAATGATAAAAACAGATGTTATTTGAGGAGATATCCCGCTTGTTTTAATAAATAGTGGTGAGATTATGTAAAGCCAGTTAGATGGTATTGTGGATGTTACCACATCAATGGTTAGAAGAATTCAATAATTTGAGATTTAAAAAATTATTACTAAATTATTAATAAAAAAGAAGTTGAAGAATCTGAATCAGAATCATCTTTCTTGACCAAGTGTGGAGAACACAAAAGGAATTTGTCTCTCGTGTACAATAAAAAAGAAGTTGAAGAATCTGAATCAGAATCATCTTTCTTGACCAAGTGTGGAGAACACAAAAGGAATGTGTCTTTGGTGTGCTAGTATTGTCATAAACAAGGGCATGACATATACACTCACGCACACGCACACACACACACACACACACACACACACACACACACACACACACACACACACACACACACACACACACACACACACACACACACACACACACACACACTCTATCTATCTATCTATCTATCTATCTATCTATCTATCTATCTATCTATCTATCTATCTATCTATCTATCTATCTATCCATCTGTCCATCTATCCAGACAGACAGACAGACTGACTGACTGATTGATTGATTGATTGATTGATCGATTGATTGATTGATAGATAGATAGATAGATAGATAGATAGATAGATAGATAGATAGATAGATAGATAGATAGATAGATAGATAGATAGATAGATAGATAGATAGATAGATAGATAGATAGATATCACCAGCACCAGAAATCCCTAGCTACCTTAGTGTTGCTGTGCATGCCTTGGCAGCCTCCCTAATAGGTTTCCTCCTTGTCTTTAAATCATTTTATTTTCAATATATTTTTGGCAGAGTGGGACTTACATGCATTGTGCATAATCCTAGCACCCTAATTAACTGGTCATTAATCTTGAGTGTATATACAGCCTCACATACTCGCATAAACTCATCCACCCACCCATCTTGGACAGGATACTTGCCTTTGAAAACTGATTTTGGACTAGTTCGTGAGTAGAAGCTGAAGTTAGACGACGTAGAGATTTCAAATGTTCGATGTAAAAAAAACTCCATGAATCTTGGTTCCGACGCTATATCACGGCTTTGGCGTGTACCTCCAGGGTTTAATGTCCAAAGTAGATCAGAATGTTCAGATTAGAATGAATTCCAGTACTTTCCCCTGGCTGGTTGTTCATTCGCAAGCTTCCACTTTTTTTTTAATGCAGCTGAATTTAAGTTTTAATCTGTTTGCGTTCTTCTCTCAGTCGCCATTAAACAGTTTAGGGTCACTGACTGTGGTTGATCTGTGTGAAACATAAACAGTCATGGTTTTGTCTGTTTTCTTGTGCTGTCTGCAGAATAATTCAATTTGTTGCAATCTATCATCAATGACACTGTGGGCAAAATAGGCTGTTATGGTGCAAAAGTCAAAGTCAGTTTTATTGTCAAATATGCTAATGTGCATGACATCCAGCACAGATTAAATTACTGTCCTCTCGGACCCAATATACAAGGCACTTATAATCAGAATCAGAATCATCTTTATTGCCAAGTATGTAGAACACACAAGGAATTTGTTTTCGGTAGAACACGCTGCACTAGTATCGTTGTCCAAAAAAAAAACTGCTAAGTGGCACTATACAGTTCCATTTTAGCTACTGTTGAAAGAGTTCAAAGAGTTAATGGCTTGGGGGAAGAAGCTGTTTAAATGTCTGCTGGATTTGGTGCGCATGGATCGGTAGCGCCTGCCTGAGGGGAGTAGCTGGAAAAGGTGGTGGGCAGGGTGCGGAGGGTCCAGTAGGATTTTCCGCGCCCTAGTTTGGATTCTTGCAGTGTGCAAGTCCTCGAGAGTGGGTAGGGCGGTGCCAATGATTTTTTCCGCCGTCCTAACTGTCCGTTGAAGTCGGATTTTGTCCATTTTTGTGGCGGCCCCGAACCAAACGGTGATGGAAGAACACAGGATGGATTCGATGACAGCCGTGTAGAAATGTTGCAGCACCTCCTGTGGCAGGCCATGCTTCTTTAGCAGCCTCAGGAAGTACATTCTCTGTTGGGCCTTTTTCAGGATAGAGTTGGTGTTGACCTCCCACTTCATGTCCTGGGAGACTGTGATTCCCAGGAACTTGAAGGTCTCAACGGTTGACACCAGGCAGTTGGATAGTGTGAGGGGTAGCTGTGGTGATGGATGTTTCCTGAAGTCCACGATCATCTCAACTGTCTTGAGCGTGTTCAGCTCCAGGTTGTGATGGCTGCACCAGAGCTCCAGCTGCTCCACTTGTTGTCGGTACGCAGACTCGTCGCCGTCTTTGATGAGACCGATGACCGTGGTGTCGTCTGCGAACTTTATGAATTTGACAGCTGGGTGCGTTGAGGTGCAGTCGTTTGTGTAGAGAGAGAAGAGCAATGGAGAGAGGACGCATCCCTGCGGGGCTCCAGTGCTCGTGGTTCGTGTTGTGGATGATATATTTCCCAGTCTGACCTGTTGTGTCCGTCCTGTCAGGAAGCTGAGGGTCCACTGGCAGATCGTGGGGGACACACCAAGCTGGAGAAGTTTGGGGATGAGGAGTTCTGGGATGATGGTATTGAACGCAGAGCTGTAGTCCACAAACAGGATCCTTGCGTAGGTTCCTGTGTTGTCAAGGTGGTCGAGGATGTGATGCAGTCCAATGTTGACTGCATCCTCCACAGACCTGTTTGCCCGGTAGGCAAACTGAAGAGGATCTAGCAGAGGTCCGGTGATGTTCTTTAGGTGGTTCAGCACGAGGCGTTCAAAGGACTTCATGACCACAGACGTCAGAGCGACAGGTCTATAGTCGTTCAATCCCGAGGGTGCTGGTTTCTTTGGAACTGGGACGATAGTAGACTGTTTGAAGCAGGATGGGACTTCACACTGCTCCAGGGATCTGTTGAAGATTTGTGTGAAGACCGGAGCCAGCTGGTCAGCGCAGACTCTCAGGCAGGAGGGGGACACTCTGTCAGGTCCTGCAGCTTTCTTGATCTTCTGCTGCTTGAAGAGCCGTCTAACGTCCAGTTCGTGGATCTGTAGGGCAGAGGGCGGAGATACGGTAGTTTCTGGTAATGGTGGGCAGACCGGGGAAATGGGGGTGTCCTTTTCAAATCGGCAAAAGTATGTATTTAACTCATCAGCCATACCATTGTTGTACACTGCTTGGGGGGAAGGTAAACGATAATTTGTTATTGCTTTCAGGCCATTCCACACCGATGCAGAGTCGTTAGCGGAGAACTGTTTGTTAAGCCTCTCCGCATAACGTTTCTTTGCAATGTTAATTTCCTTCGTCAGCCTGTTTCGGGCGAGTTTGTAAACTGCTCGATCACCGCTTTTAAATGCGGATTCTTTCTCTTTCCTAAGCTGCCTGAGTTTGGGAGTGAACCATGGCTTGTTGTTGTTGGATGAGCAGAAGGACTTTGTTGGTACACACATGTCCTCACAGAAACTGATGTATGATGTTACAGTGTCTGTGTATTCATCCAATGTGCCCGTTGAAGTTTCAAAGACGCTCCAATCAGTGCAGTCTAAGCATTCTTGTAGCGTTAACTTTGCTTCATCTGTCCATGTTTTAACTGTCTTGACTACCGGTTTTACACATTTAAGTTTCTGTTTGTATGTGGGAATTAAGTGGATTAAATAGTGGTCAGAAAGACCCAATGCTGCATGCGCAACAGACCGGTATGCGCCTTTGAGTGCTGTGTAACAATGATCTAGAATGCTTTCTCCTCTGGGAAAACAGTCAATATGCTGCTTATATTTGGGAAGTTCACGGTTTAAACGTGTTTGATTAAAATCGCCCAAAATGATCAGGGGTGATTCTGGATATTTCAGTTCGAGATGGTTTACATGGTCCGCTAGCGTTTGTATACACGCGTTAGCATTAGCTTGTGGCGCGATGTACACGGCAACGAGAATAAAGGAAGCGAACTCACGTGGCGAGTAGAATGGCTTGCAGTTGAGAGACAGCGATTCCAAACCAGGGCTGCAGTGTGCGTCGAGCATCGTGACATCGGTGCACCATTCTTCATTGATGTAGAAGCATAGTCCACCGCCTTTGGATTTCCCCGATTGCTCCGTATCACGGTCGGCCCGAAGGAGACGGAATCCGGGTAGGTGTAGCGCGGAGTCCGGGTGGCGGTCACTGAGCCAAGTCTCAGTGAAGCACAGCGCAGCAGAGCGGGCGAACGTTTTATTGGTCTTTGTGAGAAGCAGAAGTTCGTCCATCTTGTTTGGTAGTGAGCGTAGATTAGCGAGGTGGATCGATGGGAGCGGCGTTCGAAATCCACGCTGCCGAAGCTTGACGAGAACGCCGGCTCGCTTCCCCCTCCTACGCCGGCGTCTCAAAGCTCCGTACAGAGCTGCTACGCCGCTCGCGAGCAGCCCCGAAAAACCTTGTAGATTTTGGTGTGTCGGTGAAAATAGTCCAAGAGTGGATTCCCCAATGCTCAGTAACTCTTCCCTCGTGTAACTGAGTCGCGTAGGATCGCAAAAAACAAATGAAAATGACAAAACCAGGAACAATACTAGGGAGCGTGTGACCGAGGCTGCCATCCGCGGCGCCATCTTGGATCAAATAACGCGTGAACGTGCGAGAGGGATCGCACTCACGCCCACGACGATCCGTTCCGCGCCCACGTCCACGTCAGGTCCAGTCCCGTTCCCATCGGGCCGCCGCCCATCGTATGCTGGAGAGGCAGCGGTTTCCGTCTCCACCATTGTCCACCACAGTCCCTTGAAGGGGTGGGGGGTACTGTCATGATCTAGTTGGCGACCAACGGGTGGCGCTGTCGGCCCCGCATGCACCTGCATAGGTGCTGGTCGGCCCCGATCAGTGGCGGACTGCCACGTTCGGATTGGCGACCAACGGGTAGAGACGTCAGCCCTGCCTGCAGCCTCGCAGGTGCTGGTCGTTTTAATCAGTGACACTTAAAAGGACTCCCGGCACGACCATCCAGTGTCGGGTCATTGTTTGTTGAATGTCATTGATTGCTGTTGATGCATGTTATATGCATGTGTGCATGTTTGTTTCATCTTGGCGGACTTTTAATCTTGGTTTTCTTTTGATACTTAATTTTTTTTCTGTTCAGATGATTTTGATATTTTACATTTTGTTCCTGCTGACTTTATTTTAATACAATTTGTCAAACACAACCCTCTGCCATCACCACCTTGCAAACCATGACAACTACAAGCTAAATGTTGAAAGCAAACACGAAGCTGTAGCATCCATTGACAAAAAGACATTGTCGCACATCTCCTGTCCCACATAAATCCGCTTCAATTCCAATGCGCGACAGTTCCACATACGCATCGGCGCTCTGCTCTGACGCTCCTTTCTTCTCATCGCGGGCTCCTCAAGCGATGCATTTATCCAACCGCAGACTGTCCAACAGCACTCACCTTTCCGCTGAATAAAGTGGGGCTATGAAGGTGCTGCCCATTACAGGCACCAAAAAAGCACAATCGCTCCAGAGCTGTGCAGCGATGACAGTCAAATGGCTCCGACATTCCTCCCATTCAAAAACAGTACTGGCATATTCATGCTGCCGAAAGGCGCAACCGCTCAGCACACTCAGCACACCTTGATGAATGTTGTGGCCAAAAATGCACTAAATGGATAATATATGAAAAAAAGCAGACTGCCTAAATATGGCAGAAGTGGACATGAGCTACATTCATATGTCGCGGAGGCGCAGAAATGGGCATAACTGATTCAAATCTTGGAGCAGTCATCAATAGGTACCATTGTGCCATCATGTGTCACTTCAGTGTAGTAACTCGTGGAGGTTTCACCTGTCAGAGTGCATCCGCTGCACAGCTTCATCCCGGCAGCTATGCTGGATCCACTGCCGGGTGATCCTCTTACTCGCACGACTCACGTTAGAATAGCATCACTCATTGCGGGTGTCTGTCTGGCTTCAAGATTGTCTGCGATTGTCTGGCTCAATAGCAGCAGAAAGGAAGAATTTCATATTTTTATTTAGACACAAATAAAACAGGGCAATCAGCCAAATGAGACTATTCAAATGAATAAGGGTTTTTTTTAAGGAATACTTTATGATTCTCTAGCTTAAAAGGATTCTCATCTCAATTGATTTTTTCCATCATTTTTTACATGTTGTTTCTTGCTTTTTTTATCCGTTTGAAATTTACAGTAGACTTGAATAACTTCATTTAGTTTGTGTGTGGGTGTTTGCGTGCGTGTGTGTTTGTGTTTGTGTTTGTTTGCGTGTGTCTGTGTGTGTGTGCGTGTATGTGTGTGTGTGTGCGTGTGTGTGCGTGCTCGTGTATGTATGTGTGTGTGTCTAAGTGACCAATATTGGACTGGATTGGATTGGATATGTCTTTATTAGTCTCACAGTGGAGAAATTTACATTTCACAGCAGCAAAGTGATGAAAGGAATGAAAGTAGAAAAACGAAATACATGAGCTGCTGGAAAGGCAGCCACTCTCGCGGCGCCGTCTTGAAGTCAAAAGAACAAAAAAAAACTAAATAACAAATAATATGACAGCATAGAGACAATATGACAAAACAAAGACACAGAGAGACATTCATTCTTCAGGACTTGCTGTACCCTCTTTGTGATGACACAGAATGATGAAACAGTTCTAGATGAAAGAGGAGAAGATCAAAGTGTCTTTCCACCAGTGGATCAGGGACATCATGGTGGAATGTGCATGTCAACTACAAGCTAAATGTTGAAAGCAAACACGCAGCTGTAGCATCCATTGACGAAAAGAGATTGTCTCACATCTCCTGTTCCACATAAATCTGCTTCAATTCCAAGCCGCAACAGTTCCACATACGCATCGGCGCTCTGCGCTGACGCTCCTTTCTTCTTATTATTATTATTGACTCTGATATTTAAGGTTGTAGAAAAACTATGATTCTGTCAATCAAAATAAATCAATGTTTTCCTTGCCAGTTGTATCGCCATCTGCTTCAATGTCAGGTTACGGTTTACTATCCACCAAAACTGATCACAAATGCCACTTCATATATGCTGTCTAGTGGTGAATGGTGATATTACAAGTTTAAACTTGAATAAATGTAAATTAACTGTTCAGCACAAGAACATTTGTATATTTTTTTCATATCATTCAGGTAGTAGAGGAATGAAGCTGTAAGAGGTCCGATGTGCTCCCCATTTGATGGAATAGGAATGGTGGACAACATAAACAGTCTGTCGCACACATAAACAGGGCCCCACTCATGTTTCACTGCACAGTTGGGGAATGCCCAGCTAGTCTTTTACAGAGAATGTATTTTTTTGTAATTTGTTTATGTGAGATTCCAGAGACCTAATGTGGGGAATGGCTTTGACGGCAGCCCACTACACCTGAGTCCAATTTCAAGGGGTCTCTCACATCAGATTGTGAAGATGGCATACCAGAGTTGAGCCTTTCTTTCCTGCATTTCATTTGTCAGCCTCATTATTTCTGTTGCCCTCTCCTCCTTGCCTTGTGCTGCCTTGATCCCACTATGATGGATGGATTAACGAGGAGGAATTTATTGAGTGTATTTGCAAACAGTTTGACACTGGACTCATTCAAGCTAATTAATACAGGTGTCCCTCGTTTTATTGTGTGGGTTGTATTTCAGACCATCGCCGCAATCACTGAAATCCTCAAAGTAGCAACATAATATTTTTTTAGTATGTGTGTATGCTTCGTGCATATTTCCCAAAGGCGAGGTGCAGGGATTATTTTTGTCTCTTTAGAGGTCACCACCCTTACAATTCCACACTATATATCTGCAGGTTTTAATGGATGAATGTCTTTTCAAGGTGAGTCCGGCCTGCTGAGCAGTGTGAAAGTCAACAAATCAGAATGTAAATTTGGCTGGTTACTGGCTAAAGCGTTAGCCACTCTGCATGTCAGTAAATGCCAATGGCAGGTTATCTAAATTGTGCTTTTGCTTGCTATTTTTTGTTACCGTATGTTCAATAAAAGTGAGTGTGTCTGTCTTTGAGAACCAGTTGAGGAATCACAATCAGCTTTGCCACGCATGTGTTACACTTTTGCATCTGTGTGAAAGGGTGACATAATTTGGACATTTTCTGTCCTTGGCACATTATTTCCTCCTTACTCATGCTTATGGCCTCTCCCATCATCACTCACCTGGGCTCCCACAGCTGTTTGTCATTTACTGATAGTGCCTTCTGACTATATATGCTATGCCGATCGCACATTACCGTCTCCGTCGGAGAATTCCGGAAGCTACCCTCGCGACTACCTTGCTGTCAGGTCTGCCATTGTTAGTTGCCGTCACTCACCTTCCCCAGTTTGTTATGTTGCATGCGTGTCTCAGTAAAGACTTTTGCTCCTGAATATCTGTCTCGCCGTGTACTTCGGATCCAACCTTCCCACCTTCCTTCGTCACTCGAGTCCTGCCTTCTAGCCTCGAGTGTCGTGACATAATTCTCCGACCACCCATGGATCCCGCCGGCGAAGACAGATTCCTCGCCGCCCTTACCATGCAGTCGGAGCGTTCGAGCTAGCTGGCCCGAGCCATCGCGGAAGTCCGCCAAATTACCACAACGCTTCGAGACGGTCGAGACACGCCTCACCGCCCTCACAGCCCAGTCCTCCCCGCCCCTGAGTAGGCGCGCTCTACAGCTACCTCTTCCCTCACGTTGCGCAGGTGAAACCGGGCGCTGCGCTCAGTTTTTAATGCAGTGCACGCTCGTGTTTGAGCAACAACCATACGCTTACGTTAGTGATGAGGCTAGGGTAGCCTTCATTACCAGCCTGCTCACGGGAGAAGCCGAGACCTGGGTGCTGGCCGTCCGGGAGTCCCGACCGGAGCTGTGCGCCTCGTACCCGGACTTCGTCGCAGAGATACGCCGGGTCTTCCATCATCCGGTGACGGAGGTCGAAGCTGAGGGGCGACTCCTCGACTGCGTCCAAGGGGCCCGTTCGGCCGCGGAATAATCCGTCGCCTTCCGCATCCAGGCCGGCGGCAGCGGCTACAGCGACAGAGCGTTGAGGGGGGTGTTTCGTCGCGGTTTGAACGCCGATCTCAAGGACGAGTTGGCGACCCGCGACGCTGGCACCACCTTCGACGACCTGGTCATCGGCCTGGATCACCGTCTTCGGGAGCGGCAGAGGGAGCAGAGCGGCCGGCGGCCCAACGAGCCCCGAAGCCGGCCCAGGACGACCACACCCGGCAGCGAGCGCGTGCGGCGCCTGGAGGGAACGACCGCACCCAAGGCCCCCAGCCTAAGACCTCCGACCCCGGCAAGTCCCCGTCGTAACGGCGACCTCTGGAGGCCAAGTCCACGACCCCCGTTACGCGGTTGGAGCTGGACAGCAAATTAACTGGCCCTTCCAGCTCCCAAACCGTGCGGGCGCTAGTGGACTCGGGGGCCGACAGGTGTATCATCGATCCCCAGCTGGCTGACTCATTGGGCTGTAAACTGATCGATCTCCTTCCCCATAAGGAGATCGTCGATCTTGACGGCCGACTTTTATGCCCTCCCGGAACGCGCCGTTGGTATTGGGACTCCCTTGGCTCAATACCCATGACCCGTCCATTTCCTGGGAGGGCCCCACCATTCAGGGCTGGAGCCCCTACTGCTACGCCAACTGCCTGCGGTCGGCAACGGCAGGGCGAGACCCCTCCCGCGGTGGCCCGCCCGAGGCCATCGGCCTCAAGGGTGTGCCGCAATGCTACCACGACCTGCGGGAGGTGTTCAGCAAGGACAACGCCCAATCCCTGCCGCCCCACCGACCGTATGACTGTGCCCTCGAACTGCAGCCAGGGGCTCCACTACCGGACTCCAAACTGTTTCATATCTCCCAACCGGAACGAGAAGCCCTGAGAACTTATATAGACTCCTCCCTGGCGGCGGGACTCATTCGCCCGTCACGTTCTCCGCTGGCCGCAGGGTTCTTCTTTATTGATGAGAAGGACGGATCCCTGCGCCCGTGTGTCGATTACCGGGGTCTGAACGACATCACCATCCGTAACAAATACCCTCTCCCCCTCATGGACTCAGCCTTCGCGCCCCTTCAGTCAGCTACAATTTTATCTAAATTGGACCTCCGTAGCGCTTACCATCTGGTCCGTATCCGTGAGGGAGATGAATGGAAAACAGCATTCAAGACGCCATTAGGGCATTTTGAGTACCTGGTGATGCCGTTCGGACTCACGAACGTGCCAGCCGTCTTCCAAAATCTAATCAATGATGTGCTCAGTGACTTCCTCAATGTTTTTGTTTTTGTATACCTTGATGACATTCTCATTTTTTCTCGTACTGCAGAGGAGCACCGGCAACACGTCCGACGGATCCTGGTGCGGCTCCTGCAAGACCGGCTCTACGTGAAGGCAGAGAAGTGCGAGTTCCATGTCCGCTCTCTGTCTTTTCTAGGGTTCGTCGTGGAGCAGGGGCAGCTCAGGGCCGACCCCGCCAAAACTAAAGCGGTGGTAGAATGGCCGAAGACGCGCAAGCAGCTCCAGCGGTTTCTGGGGTTTGCCAACTTCTACCGCCGCTTCATTCGCGGGTATAGTCAGAAGGCACTCCCCCTCACTAACCTCACATCCACCAAGGTTCCCTTTAGGTGGACGCCCGACGCTGAGGGGGCGTTCAACCGCCTCCGTCTAGCCTTCACCAATCCCCCTGTCCTGCATCATCCCGACCCGGACCTCCCGTTTGCGGTCGAGGTTGATGCAGACAAGTCCGGAATAGGGGCCGTCCTGTCCCAGCGCTCTCCCACTGACCAGAAGCTACTCCCATGCGCCTGTTTCTCCCGCCGACTCAGCCCCGCCGAAGCTAATTATGACGTCGGCAACCGGGAACTGCTGGCGGTCGTCCTGGCTCTGCAGGAATGGAGACACTGGCTTGAGGGAGCGAAACACCCCTTCACCGTCTACACAGATCATAAAAACCTGGCGGCCATCCGGTCTGCCAAGAGACTTAACTCAGGACAGGCCCGATGGTCACTCTTCCTCACCCGTTTCAACTTTTCTCTCACCTATTGCCCAGGGTCGCAGGACACCAAGCCCGATGCCCTATCCCACATTCATGAGCAGGCAGAAAGGGAGGAGATCACCGTCAAAATCCTGCCGGCCCAGCGCATCCTGGGCGCCCTGAGGTGGGAAGTTGAGAGGAATGTTCAGCAAGCCCAGGGGACGGCCCCCATCCCCAGGGGCTGTCCCACGGATCGCCTGTTCGTCCCCCCTTCTCTACGCGCTGAGGTGCTCATCTGGGGGTAGCCCTCCAAGATAGCCTGTCACCCGGGGGTCAACAGGACGATCCAACTCATCGCCCAACGGTTCTGGTGGCCGAGGTTCAGGAGGGACATCACCATCTTCGTGAAAGCCTGCCCGACCTACGCCCGTGGGAAAGCCTCCCACCAGCCCCCGGCAGGACTTCTCCAGCCTCTACCGGTACCATCCAGACCCTGGTCCCACATCTCCGTTGACTTCGTGACAGGCCTCCCCCCCTCCCGTGGCAAGACGGTCGTCCTCACCGTAGTAGACCGATTCTCCAAGTCGGCCCACTTTGTCCCGTTAACCAGGTTGCCGTCCGCCATCGAGACGGCTCAACTCCTGGTTAACCACGTCGTCCGTCTCCACGGGATTCCGACGAACATCGTGTCGGACCGGGGACCACAGTTCGTGTCCAAGGTATGGAAGCGTTTCTGTCGGTCCCTAGGGGCGTCGGCGAGCCTGTCGTCTGGATACCATCCCCAGAGCAACGGACAGACGGAGAGGAAGAAGCAGGACCTGGAGGCGGCCCTCCTGTGCCTCCACAACCCGGCGTCGTGCGCCCTTCACTTACCCTTGGTGGAGTACGCCCACAACTCCCTGGTCTCCACAGCCACAGGTCGGTCCCCGTTCATGTCTGCCTGTGGCTATCAGCCGCCTCTGTTTCCCACCCAGGAGGGCCAGGTGGAGGTCCCGTCTATCGAACATCACCTGAGACGGGCCCACCGAGTCTGGAAGGAGACCAGGGACGCCCTGTCACGCACGGCGTCCCGGAACCAGCGGGTCGCCGACTGTCGTCCGGCACCCATCTACCAGGTCGGGCAGGAGGTTTGGCTGTCCACGAGGGACCTTCGGCTAGCAGGGACTTAAGCCAAACTGGGCCCACGCTTCACGGGTCCCTTCCCCATCGAGGCCATCCTCAGCCCGGTCTCCGGTTGCCACCCATCATGCGGATCCACCCCGTATTCCACGTTTCCCTCCTCAAGCCAGTGGAAACCAGCTCCTTAGCCCCCAGCGCCCCCCCCAGCTGTTTGTCATTTACTGATAGTGCCTTCTGACTATATATGCTATGCCGATCGCACATTACCGTCTCCGTCGGAGAATTCCGGAAGCTACCCTCGCGACTACCTTGCTGTCAGGTCTGCCATTGTTAGTTGCCGTCACTCACCTTCCCCAGTTTGTTATGTTGCATGCGTGTCTCAGTAAAGACTTTTGCTCCTGAATATCTGTCTCGCTGTGTACTTCGGATCCAACCTTTCCACCTTCCTTCGTCACTCGAGTCCTGCCTTCTAGCCTCGAGTGTCGTGACAATTCTCCCATGTATGCATGCTTTTAAATTGAGGAATCTTTTAAGGAATTCAATTAATCCATTACAAACCTTTGTGACACGTTACACCCAACTCATTGGAGTTTTGCTCAAACATTACTAAAAATGCAGCACCTACACACAGAGAAGTGTGCTCATCTTTAGTCTCCAACAAGGCATTGTGTTTTATTAGTGAGTTTACTGTCTGCTCAGCAGTGCAAATGAACTGAGAACCCAAACATGCGGTTATGTTGTTTTAACCTCCTAATTATTTCTCACCATGATTTCTCTGACACAGTCGACTTGCGAGTTTGTACACTCTGTTTTTTCTTCCCCTTGTTCGTTTGCAAAGCCGCTATCTGGAACTGGTTTGTTTCACAGCAGGCATTCCTTTAGGACTACACCGCTTGCTTAGGTAATCATTGGCTTTGCTGTAATTTGTTTGTGTGTGTGTGTGTGTGTGTGTGTGTGTGTGTGTGTGTGTGTGTGTGTGTGTGTGTGTGTGTGTGTGTGTGTGTGTGTGTGTGTGTGTGTGTGTGAGTGAGTGAGTGAGTGAGTGAGTGAGTGAGTGAGTGTGTGTGTTTGTGTGAGTATTTGTGTGTGTCAGTGTGTCTGTGCGCATGCTGCTGCATTTTACCCATGTGCATGGCCCTCATAACTAGGAAACAATCCGTGGCCAGATGATTGCTATTCTGTCTCTTCTAATCTTGCCTTGTTTCCGACATGCCATTGCAGACTAAATAATTCTAAATCATTTTCATTTGTGTGGGAAACTAATTGCATTTGATAAATTTCAGAACGAGCACATCAGCCATTTCCTTCCGCTTCGTGGGCGTGCAGGAAATGATCAAATAAGAGTACCGAGCTCTCATTGTGGACCGGCAGAAACAGTATGAAAAATTGCTGAAAGATGTAATGTGGATATTTATCACATTCCCTTTAAGCACCGGGGTGAGGGAGTGGGACTTGACAGTTGATGAGCAGTGAAGATCAACCTGATAATGAACGGCTCAATATATTGCTGTGGGTTTTCCTTCGAGGTGCTTTGCGATGCTCTTTTCCTGCTGCTCTGAGTCGCTCATCACTTGCCTCCTCGCACACGCACTGAAGTGCTTGAATTGTGTGCTTTTCTTGACACACAAAAAGGAGTTGTTCTTTATGTCTTCTGCTTTGGTGTGTTACCTGACACACATGCGCTCATCTCCAAACACAGGTGTGTGTGTGTGTGTGTGTGTGTGTGTGTGTGTGTGTGTGTGTGTGTGCGTGTGCGTGTGCGTGTGTGTGTGTGTGTGTGTCTGTGTGTGTGTGTGTGTGTGCGTGTGTGTGCGTGTGTGTGTGTGTGTGTGCGGCTGTGCGTGTGCGTGCATGTTTTTCAGCCTGCGTGCCTGCATATATCAGAAAATGGAGAGAGTGAAGTGCTAAACCAAATTCCTTACCTGAGTGCTGCTACAAAGGTCCCGTATGACACACAGGATTGAGGGTGTCATCCTTGGGATTAAGTGTAACAAACTAAACTGAAACCTAAACAACAAAGCAAATTTATGCACGCACACACACACAGACACACACACACACAAAACCTTGGTTAAAAAATGTACACAGACAATTACTGGGGGGTGTATCAAAGACCTGATGTAATCCCTGTCTCGATGCATGTGAGGAGGTTCTTCCTTCATTACATGCACGCCTCAATGTGGATTATCCCTTTCCTCCACCTTTGCCCTTTTCTTGTTTGCATGCTTGTTTGTGTACTTGTCAAGAGGACTGAAAGATGAAAGAACATAATTAACTGTCTTTTGTTCAGGATTATACCCTCTGGTGCTTTTTGGGCAAAAGCAATGGCAAGGTTTTTATAATTATAATTTTATTTGGCATCTGTAGGTCCAGGGAAGTTCAATGAGAATTTGGACAAATACGTAGTTTTCTAAAATTGCCTACACTAATGTAGCGCCTTATAAGGTGGTGTGCCTTGTATTTGGAAAACTTTTTTTCATTCATTCAAGGTGCGCCTTATAGTACGGTGCACCTTATATTTGGAAAAAGTTTCAAAATACACTGTAGTGTATTAACCTCAACGGTATATTCAGGTTGTTTGGACGCACAGACTTGCCGTACCTTACGTTTGTCATCTACTGCGCATGTGTGTAAATGTTCACCCTCTCTTCCCCATGTTGGCTGATGCAACAAGTCACGGTCAATACAGTTTTCTAAAGATAACGTGTGTGTCTGCTTCGTCACATAAAACGCCACATCTGGCGACGAGGAAAAGTCAATTTTAGGGGAGAAGGAATAAACTTTTGTGAACAAAACACCGTACCCACCAGGACTGTGCGGTGTTTTGCCAACAACAAACCATGGATTAATCCCGACATAAAAGTCCTCCTGAAGGAGAAGAAAAGGGCTTTTGTGTCGGGCAACAGAGAGGAACTGAAGGCCGTGCAGATCCAACTGAGGAGGAAGATCAGAGAGGGGAAGAAGGCCTACAGGATGAAAATGGAGGAGCAGCTGCAAGCCAGCAATGTCGCTGGTGTCTGGAAGGGCCTGAAAAACATCTCAGGCCACAAAAGCCCAGTGACATTGAACGAAAAAGACAAGGACTGGGCAGATGAACTCAACCGCTTTTTCAATCGGTTTGACAAGACGCCAGCCGCCCCCGGCCCACCGTCAACTTCACCTGTAGCTGCACCTGCACCAACTCTCACTGTGGCCTTACCCTCCCTGCCCCCTCTCACGACCAGCTCTCCACAACCAACATCTGCCCTCCCAACCGTTGCCACACCCTCAGCCGCCACTCTGCCTCCTGGTTCCTGCCTGTCTGTCACAACTGCGCAGGTGAGGAACCAACTGAGGAGGATGCAGGTGAGGAAGGCAGCAGGTCCGGATGACATCAGTTCCCGACTCCTCAAGACCTGCTCCGACCAGCTGTGTGACATTGTCCAGCACTTGTTCAACCTGAGCCTGAAGCTGGGCAGAGTTCCACAGCTGTGGAAAACGTCATGCCTGGTCCCAGTGCCCAAGATTGCCAACCCCAAAGAGCTCAACAGCTACAGACCGGTGGCGCTGACGTCTCACCTGATGAAGACGCTGGAGAGACTCGTCCTCGCCCACCTGCGACCGCTGGCAAGCTCATCGCTGGACCCGCTGCAGTTTGCCTACCAGCCCAGCATCGGTGTGGAGGATGCCATCATCTACCTCCTCCATACGGCGTTGCTGCACCTGGAGAATGCTGGGAGCACGGTGAGGATCACATTCTTCGATTTCTCCAGTGCCTTCAACACCATCCAGCCAAGTCTACTGGGGGACAAACTGCAGCATGCCGGAGTCGACCATCACCTCACATCCTGGATTACAGACTACCTCACAAACAGGCCACAGTACGTGAGGGTAAAGAACTGTGAGTCGGACAGGCTTCTCTGCAGCACCGGAGCGCCGCAGGGAACAGTCCTGGCTCCATTCCTCTTCACCCTCTACACCTCGGACTTCAACTACAACACCCCAACCTGCCACCTTCAGAAGTTCTCTGACGACTCAGCTATTGTCGGCCTCATTACAGAGGGAGACGATAGGGAGTACAGGGGACTGACAAAGGACTTTGTGGACTGGTGCCAGCAGAATCACCTCCAGATCAACACCGGCAAAACCAAGGAGCTGGTGGTGGATTTCTGCAGGAAACAATCGTCACCTGCACCATTGAACATCCAGGGTTCGGACATTGAGAGGGTGACCTCCTACAAGTACCTGGGTGTTACTCTAAACAATAAACTGGACTGGACAACAAACACGGATGCCCTACTCTAAAGTATAGTGACGTAAGATGGCTTACTTTTCACAACGACCGGACGGGTTTAAACCCGAGATAGCATCATGGTCAGCCTACGTGGAGCGCATGGAACTTTTGTTCGAGACACAAAATGTCGACGACGACAAGAAAGTTGTCATTTTGCGACCTCTTCCAAGATGGCGCCGCGGATGGCAGCCTCGGTCACACGCTCCCTAGTATTGTTCCTGGTTTTGTCATTTTCATTTGTTTTTTGCAATCCTACGCGACTCAGTTACACGAGGGAAGAGTTACTGAGCATTGGGGAATCCACTCTTGGACTATTTTCACCGACACACCAAAATCTACAAGGTTTTTCGGGCTGCTCGCGATCGGCGTAGCAGCTCTGTACGAAGCTTTGAGACGCCGGCGTAGGAGGGGGAAGCGAGCCGGCGTGCTCGTCAAGCTACGGCAGCGTGGATTTCGAACGCCGCTCCCATCGATCCACCTCGCTAATCTACGCTCACTACCAAACAAGATGGACGAAGTTCTGCTTCTCACAAAGACCAATAAAACGTTTGCCCGCTCTGCTGCGCTGTGCTTCACTGAGACTTGGCTCAGTGACCGCCACCCGGATTCCGCGCTACACCTACCCGGATTCCGTCTCCTTCGGGCCGACCGTGACACGAAGCAATCGGGGAAATCCAAAGGCGGTGGACTATGCTTCTACATCAACGAAGAATGGTGCACCGATGTCACGATCCTCGACGCACACTGCAGCCCTGGTTTGGAATCGCTGTCTCTCAACTGCAAGCCATTCTACTCGCCACGTGAGTTCGCTTCCTTTATTCTCGTTGCCGTGTACATCGCGCCACAAGCTAATGCTAACGCGTGTATACAAACGCTAGCGGACCATGTAAACCATCTCGAACTAAAATATCCAGAATCACCCCTGATCATTTTGGGCGATTTTAATCAAACACGTTTAAACCGTGAACTTCCCAAATATAAGCAGCATATTGACTGTTTCACCAGAGGAGAAAACATTCTAGATCATTGTTACACAGCACTCAAAGGCGCATACCGGTCTGTTGCGCATGCAGCATTGGGTCTTTCTGACCACTATTTAATCCACTTAATTCCCACATACAAACAGAAACTCAAATGTGTAAAACCGGTAGTCAAGACAGTTAGAACATGGACAGATGAAGCAAAGTTAGCGCTACAAGAATGCTTAGAATGCCCTGATTGGAGCGTCTTTGAAACTTCAACGGGCACATTGGATGAATACACAGACACTGTAACATCATACATCAGTTTCTGTGAGGACATGTGTACCAACAAAGTCCTTCCGCTCATTCAACAACAACAAGCCATGGTTCACTCCCAAACTCAGGCAGCTTAGGAAAGAGAAAGAATCCGCATTTAAAAGTGGCGATCGAGCAGTTTACAAACTCGCCCGAAACTGGCTGACGAAGGAAATTAACATAGCAAAGAAAAGTTATGCGGAGAGGCTTAACAAACAGTTCTCCGCTAACGACTCTGCATCGGTGTGGAATGTCCTGAAAGCAATAACAAATTATCGTTTACATTCCCCCCAAGCAGTGTACAACAATGGTATGGCTGATGAGTTAAATACATACTTCTGCCGATTTGAAAAGGACACCCCCATTTCCCTGGTCTGCCCACCATTACCAGAAACTACCGTATCTCCGCCCTCTGCCCTACAGATCCACGAACTGGATGTTAGACGCTCTTCAAGCAGCAGAAGATCAAGAAAGCTGCAGGACCTGACAGAGTGTCCCCCTCCTGCCTGAGAGTCTGCGCTTACCAGCTAGCTCCGGTCTTCACACAAATCTTCAACAGATCCCTGGAGCAGTGTGAAGTCCCATCCTGCTTCAAACAGTCTACTATCGTCCCAGTTCCAAAGAAACCAGCACCCTCGGGATTGAACGACTATAGACCTGTTGCTCTGACGTCTGTGGTCATGAAGTCCTTTGAACGCCTCGTGCTGAACCACCTAAAGAACATCACCGGACCTCTGCTAGATCCTCTTCAGTTTGCCTACCGGACAAACAGGTCTGTGGAGGATGCAGTCAACATCGGACTGCACCACATCCTCGACCACCTTGACAACACAGGAACCTACGCAAGGATCCTGTTTGTGGACTACAGCTCTGCTTTCAATACCATCATCCCAGAACTCCTCATCCCCAAACTTCTCCAGCTTGGTGTGTCCCCCACGATCGGCCAGTGGACCCTCAGCTTCCTGACAGGACGGACACAACAGGTCAGACTGGGAAATATATCATCCACAACACGAACCACGAGCACTGGAGCCCCGCAGGGATGCGTCCTCTCTCCATTGCTCTTCTCTCTCTACACGAACGACTGCACCTCAACGCACCCAGCTGTCAAATTCATAAAGTTCGCAGAGGACACCACGGTCATCGGTCTCATCAAAGACGGCGACGAGTCTGCGTACCGACAACAAGTGGAGCAGCTGGAGCTCTGGTGCAGCCGTCACAACCTGGAGCTGAACACGCTCAAGACAGTTGAGATGATCGTGGACTTCAGGAAACATCCATCACCACAGCTACTTATCACACTATCCAACTGCCTTGTGTCAACCGTTGAGACCTTCAAGTTCCTGGGAATCACAGTCTCCCAGGACATGAAGTGGGAGGTCAACACCAACTCTATCCTGAAAAAGGCCCAACAGAGAATGTACTTCCTGAGGCTGCTAAAGAAGCATGGCCTGCCACAGGAGGGGCTGCAACATTTCTACACGGCTGTCATCGAATCCATCCTGTGTTCTTCCATCACTGTTTGGTTCGGGGCCGCCACAAAAATGGACAAAATCCGACTTCAACGGACAGTTAGGACGGCGGAAAAAATCATTGGCACCACCCTACCCACTCTCGAGGACTTGCACACTGCAAGAATCCAAACTAGGGCGCGGAAAATCCTACTGGACCCTCCGTACCCTGCCCACCACCTTTTCCAGCTACTCCCCTCAGGCAGGCGCTACCGATCCTTGCGCACCAAATCCAGCAGACATTTAAACAGCTTCTTCCCCCAAGCCATTAACTCTTTGAACTCTTTCAACAGTAGCCAAAATGGAACTGTATAGTGCCACTTAGCAGTTTTTTTGACGACGATACTAGTGCAGAGTGTTCTACCGGAAACAAATTCCTTGTGTGTTCTACATACTTGGCAATAAAGATGATTCTGATTCTGATTTTATTGAGCTCATTGGGTGCATCAGCATATGGACTTCTCCGTAATTTAGTGCAACCTGCCAAGCCCAGAGCTAAGACTTTTGTGGAAATTGTATCCACATTGAAGAAATATTACAAGCCCAAGCCGTTGATGATTTCAGAGCGGTTCAGGTACCGTAAATGCACACAGAAGAGCAGCCAGACGGTGACAGAATTTGCCGCTGTGCTACGTCAACTTGCTTCGTGATGGCTTTGTAAGTGAAGTCGCTTCGGAGGCCTTGCAACGCAAGCTACTCTCGGAGGATGGCCTGTTGTTTGCAAGAGCCGTGGAACTTGCAGTCAACATGGAGACTGCCCACCCTGATGCACAGCAGTTGATGAAAAGGGAAGATGTCACAACGCTAGTCCACAAGTTTAAAGAGAACCAACGGGGAGGAGGCACACCAACACACCAACGTGATTGCTACAGATGTAAAGGAACAAA
Organism: Hippocampus bargibanti; assembly: GCF_051943395.1. Classification (NCBI taxonomy): domain Eukaryota; kingdom Metazoa; phylum Chordata; class Actinopteri; order Syngnathiformes; family Syngnathidae; genus Hippocampus; species Hippocampus bargibanti. Next base: position 11,567,476 of record NC_142734.1, read on the forward strand.
CCATAGTGCAAATGACTGTTTCTACAAGAATTCAAAATGTCATCACTGTGGCAAAGAAGGTCATATTCAAAAGGCATGGCGGGCCCGGGCACAGGTATTTAATATTAACAAAAAAGGGTAAAGATGTACAGATAGATAAATAATAGTAAAATGATGAAAAAGATGATGATATTCCCATGTCACAAGTACATGTGTTTCTGAAAATGTGTATGAGCGATCATTCTCGCATATAACAGTAGAGGGGAGTCGTGTAGCACTAAAGAGCTATTTAGGGCAACCCATCCCAGTGACAGGTCAATTCAACGTTAAAGTGACATATGAAGGTCAGACTGCTAACTTACCACTGGTAGTAGTGGAGGTTAATGGGCCGTCACTCTGTGGACGAGAGTGGCTAGATAAAATAAAAGTAAACTGGGAAACGATCAAAACAGTAACAAAAAACAAAATGCTGTCGTCTCCAAGGCAAGAATAAATCCCATAAATACTCAAGACAGATGACGACTTTGATAATGATGACATGAACCCAACAACTCTGACTGACAAAGATATGACAAAACCAATGAAAACGAAGAAGCCATGTTTAAGTGCTGATGGCAAAGCCAAAATATTTGAGGACACCGAGGCTTCAAGTCAAAGCAAGCAGATTCATCTCTGTGAATCTGAAGACATGAAAAAACAACAACCGTATGTTTCTGCCTCAGATAAAGCCAGCACACTTTATTATTGCACAACCAAGAAGAAACCAAAAAAGAAAAAAATATTGCCAAATATTGACAAGGACGCTGAGAAGGTCTGCAGGGAATGTGAGATCTACCAGCAAGAACAACGCATGCCACGCCATGTTCCCTTACACCCATGGGAGTTTCCTGGAGGAGTGTGGAGAAGAATCCACATTGATTTTGCAGGTCCATTCATGAATCACATGTTCATGATAGTGGTCGATGCTTACTCCAAGTGGCTTGAGGTCTTCAAAATGTCTCAGATAACCTCAGCAGCCACCATCACAAGACTCAAAAGGTTGTTTGCAGCCCAAGGCATACCAGAGGAGATTGTCATCGACAATGCCACAACCTTCATGTCGAATGAGTTCCAGCTCTTCATGAAAAGAAATGGAATCCTTCACACAACTGGAGCACTGAAGCATCCTGCTACAAATGACTTGCTGAGAGGTACATCGCAACCTTTTAGGCAGGCATTAAGAAGCTTGCAGGAGAGACCCTGAGTGTTGAAGATAACATCTCACACTTCTTGCTGCATTATCGCACAACACCGAACAGTACAACAGGAGAGACACGTGCAAACAATTTCCTGAAACCAAACATCTCTGAGAGGGTGAGGAAGACTTTTGATCCTGGACATGAATAAGATTCTGAGCAGGACGGAGAACTTGGCGAACCAGAGTCCACAGCACCTGCACCACCAGCGAGTGCACCGGACCCGCTAGAACCACCAGTGACGGAAACAGTGGTTTTGAGACGTTCGGGATGTAAAACAAAACACCCTTCACGTTACACAGATTGAATGTAATGTTGTAATTGAAAATGTTCAGATTGAGTTTATTGTTACGATTGTTATGCAGTATGATGGCTAATGTCATGTGAATGTCTAGGTTAATGTTAATGTCTATTGAAAATAACGTTAAGACATTGTTGAAATTACCTTTAAGATAAGGGGGGAGGTAACGTGGTGTATTAACCTCAACAGTATATTCAGGTTGTTTGGACGCACAGACTTGCCGTACCTTACGTTTGTCATCTACTGCGCATGTGTGTAAATGTTCACCCTATCTTCCCCAAGTCGGCTGATGCAACAAGTCACGGTCAATACGATTTTCTAAAAATAACGCGTGTTTCTACTTCGTCACATAAAACGCCACATACACCATTCATTGGGGGTGCGCCTTATACATCGGAAAATACGGTATACATTACAATTTGAGCGCTCTTTCTGATCAACTTTAATATAAGTGTATGTCAATAACTAAAATTTATCCCAATTTAAAATTGGGATTTTCCTAAAAGGCTGATGCCGATTTGTATCCAAGTGCAGAATGCCATCAGTTATAATCTATCCACCCACTGTCTTGCATTGGATTGGATTTCCTTTATTAGTCTCGCAGTGGATAAATTTAAATTTCGCAGCAGCAAAGTTATGAAAGGAATGAAAGTGGAAAAACAAAATACATGAGCTGCTGGAAAGGCAGCCGCTATGTCGGCGCCGTCTTGAAGTAAAAATAACAAAAAAAAGCTAAACAACAAATAACATGACAACACAAAGACACATAGAGTCATTCATTCTTAAGCACTTACTGTTCCACATAAAGGAGGAAGGGATCAAAGCGTCTCTTCACCAGTGGATCAGGGACATCATGGTCTTGAAGGTATAGGTGCCCAAATATCATCTCGGTGGTAAGATATTTTCTTTTTTGTACGATGGAGTTAGACACTTCTGTCATTGGATAGAGAATTGCGACTTCAGTGTTAAATTGGAATGAGAAATTTAGTAGGGCATAAAAAACTGTTTACGGGCCACTTCGTCTAGCCATTGACACAATTTATAGATTTTCTTGTTCCAGCCCCCTCTAACATGCACCTCATGTGAAACATATCACTGTACCCGCTATTCGTTTGTGAATTGGTCTTCACTTAGACTATGGCAGTGGTTCACTTTGAAAACGTGCCTCTCATATTTCCTCATTTTTCATCCTGATTAAAAGTCCCACGAATCCCAGATCCAGGACCCGTGTGTGACGTAGTGTCCGTGTGTACTGAGGCCACAAATGTGATCATAGTTGTTTCAAACTGGCCTTATTTTCTTGTGAACATTTTAAGCCTCGTTTCAAACAACCTGAACCATGATTGGACATCTTCCTCCTTGTTGTGGCGATACAATCCGATAATTGCTTCATGAGTCATGTCGCAGTGGGTCTTTGTTATTTTATTTTTTGGAGGGGAGAGAGATTATCACCTCTGTCCTTCTCACTTTGCACAATGACACTGAGCGCAAGTCATTTATATAGGCTCGGTATGTGTGTGCGTGCATGCACAATCGACACATTCCGAGCCAGTTCTTCCGGGCTCGTGTTTAACGAAGCTAATGGTTTGTCTTCAAAGAGCTCACGCACACATATAACATAACCTCTTCCGGCTCGCTACAGTATTAACCTTTATGAGATGACAGATGGGGTTCCATGAATTTGAAACTAGCAAGGGAATAAACCCTACATACAAAGTAGTCCATCTATAACACATTCACAAAAAAACATATTCTTAAAGTTTAAATTGGAATTCATTTGAAAAATCAACAACGGACAGTAATAGCAGCATTGCAACTATGTGTTTTTGTATTTGCCTCACAAGATAAAATATGACATGTTTTGACAAAGGGCAACAGTTCAAAGTAGATCTGCAGAGTATGGGATATACGTTATTATATGACTACCTTATTTTGCATAATCTCACTGTCTTTTCCAAAAGTCGCATCATCCTCTGTGAATTGACGCTGTCAGGCGAAGTTTCAGAGAGTTCTTTGTGTTGCACCCGCAAATAATACTTGCATACAATGCTAGTGTATAGAATCAGAATTAGAGAGCCTTTTATCGTCCCACAATGGGGAAATTTTAAAGTTGGTGGTGGTGGGAATTTGTTGGTAAGGTCAATCGTGAATGTACAAAAAAAAATCAGGAAAATGCTTTGTCGCTCTCTGGAATCTCCCCAGTCCTGGAACTGACTCCAGTGACCCGTCATTGAGAATTCTTCAAACTTTACAAGAGTGCATATGTTTTACTGTGGCGTGTGTTTCTATCTTTGATGTTTGTGTTTGTATAAGGATTTTTTTTACTGTCAGTGGATGTAGAGGCATGCCCAGAGCAATGTCTGTCGGGCCGGCGCAGTGGATGCTGTTCACCTTGCACTGGCCACCTGTAAGCTATCAACAAAAATTAGCGTCTTGAGTCTTGATGGCTTGCAGAACAGAAAAGGGCGGTGAGCATGCGGTCAGCAGACTGCTGCTTTTGCTTTTTGGAGAGGTGTTTGTGTATGTTGTGTGAGGCGGGTATGGCAGCAAAAAAAGCTCCAGAGATAGATCTTAAACCAGTACTTATGGCTATTTGAGCTCAAAGACCACACCGTCACTTTGCCGACATATGACTTTACTAAACCCTCACAATCCAATAAACAAATAAGTTATTAATTCCAGTCCGCAGGCTCGGTGCATACAAATAGCAGCGAGCGCAGGTCACTGCAACCCATTTTTGCTTGTTTGAGACTCTTCTTGGCTTCAGGGCTCCGGAGAGAACGGCCAGACTAACGATGTGGTCCTCGCTTTGCTGCTTCCCGTCTTTTGCTGGAGGACTTCCTGTGTCAGAGCCATCTTGTCCTGATTAAAGTGCACATTTGGAACCCCCGAAGCAGGACAATTTAGTACCAATACACGCATGCACTCTCACACAGAAGATATATGTAGGCTATTCCAAGTATTCCTCCTTAGATATGTGATACTATTGACTGGGAGCTGTGGAAATACTGCCTGTTTTTACTTTTTAAGTTTCACTGTCTGTTTTTGTTTTTTTCTACTTCTCCTTGTTGAATAGCCAGGAGGCTGTTTGGTGTGCAACAAAGAGGCTTTTTTCACTTGTAAAATCAATGTGGTTTGAATAGAGATGGTGTCACATTGAGAGAGAGAGACACACACATCACTATTCACATTTCTCTCTGATAATTCCTTGGATCTCTCTCTCTCTCTTTCTCTCTGTCTCTCTCTCTTTCTATCTCACTCTCTCTTGCGCTCTTTCTCTCTCTTTCAATTTATCAATGTATTTCCCAAATTGTGCAACGCTATTGTTTGTCTATGTATGAATTCAAATTGTTTAATCTTCCCAGAGCTGTGAATTCATTCAGTATTTTTTTTCTAATTCAAACCATATACCACTTCATTAGCGGATTCATAAAAAAAATCCATGGTGAAATGCACTCCTGCCATGTACACTCTTTACTGCAGGGGTCGGGAACCTATGGCTCGCGAGCCATATATGGCTCTTTTGATGATTGCATATGGCTGGCCGATAAATATTACATATTCTAATACATATTGTCGTTTTTTTTCGTCGTTCATTTCCCGTTGGGGCTGCAGTTGGCGGAAAGCGCAATTTTGATTGGATGACACTGACCTAGAATGGCCGAAAGCGCCATGTTGATTGGATGATAGTGGCCGTCATGTTGAAACAGGTAAACGCCCCTTTAAATGAGCCCAACTTGTGCACTTCAGCCTGAATGCACCGGAGCATTAGAGGAGAGAAAATGTTCTGAATATAATTTGCAATGAAACAATACCATCGATGAAACAGTCGAATGTCAGTGACATTTTAACAAGCCCCATGTTAACGTTAGCATCGACATACTTCTGCGAGAAATAGATTGCAGATAGCAAGTGTGGAAGTTTATGAGCCGTGTGCAGGCTAGCTAGCAGTAACTTCGCCTCTGGACCGGCAAATTGAATTTCATTCCGATCGTTTGCCTGGATTTTTACCAAACACGAGGAACGGAAAGCCATTCATGTTAACGGTGAGTACTATCACAAAGTTATTTTAAATAATACATTCTGATATTTTGTTGAAAAGTGGCCGCGCGTGCGCGTGTGTGTGTGCGCGCGCGCACACGAGCATTTGTATGTGCGCGCGCGCGCATGCGAGCGTTTGTATATGCGCGCGCGTGCGTGTGGCTCTCGCTGAAAAAACATTTCTAAATATAAATACTAAATACTTTTATGTATATATATATAATTCAAAATCAAGTGTGTAATTTCATCTGTGCTGTATGTCATGCATATTAGCATATTTGACAATAAAGCTGACTTTGACTTTGATATGTATATATGTGTGCGTGTGTGTGTGTGTGTGTGTGTGTGTGTGTGTGTGTGTGTGTGTGTATTTCTCTCACCGTCTCTCTCACTCTCTTTCTCTCTCTTCCTCTCTCACCGACTACACCCCCCACTCAATCCCAGCCCCCCCTTTACCCACTACAATTAACCTGCCCAACAACCCCAAAGTTCTACAGCACCCAATCCCCCACACCCCAATTCCCTCCCTCTGTCTCCTTCATCACACACAGTCATTCCTGAGTGGGTAAATAGAGTAAATTGGGGCTGACCCTTAGGCAAGAGGCCACGCTCTCTTTTCATGTCAAAGCCATCTGAAGGCTGATTGGTTGATTGCAGCGCTCTTCGCTTCCAAAAGGCTCCCTTGTGCTGTTGTAATTGTCCCATCATGTGCATGTACACACATCTACCTACTAGTGTGCACACACACACACACGCACACACGCGCAAACATATGAACACACACACACACACACACATTCTTACAGCCAAATGACTTAATTGGTGTTAATTGCATAATGATAGTAGTGAATTGGCACCAGGTCAGAGGTGACGGTTTTGGAGTAGTAGTGGAGAAAGGATGTCGACAAGATGAAGAATGAGGAAGGTTGAAACCTGTAGTTCATCTACTACTCTTTCTTAGTCTTAGCACGAGGCAAGCCTTGACCTGGCGGCTGATGGCAGCCCATTGGGAAGATGCACACACACACACACACACACACACACACACACACACACACACACACACACACAACAACAACAACACACACAATCACACACACACGCACACACACACACAACAACAACAACAACACACACGCACACACACACAGTCCTTTGTGGGTGGATGGATGTTCTATGCATTGACCACAAGGATTCAATTTGACTCTGTCAGCTTCTGTGGCCGAGTGATTGTGTGTTTGTGCGTGTGAATGGGCGTGTGTGTGTCCGTGCGTGTGTGTGTGTGTGTATGTGTGTGCGTGTGTGTGTGTGTGTGTCTGTGTATGTGTGAATGTGAGTATTTGTGTATGTGTGAGAGAGTGATTTTACCAGCCAAGTATGTTTATGTGCGTGCAAGATGGCTGGGACAGCTGAATTGGTGAAAGCATTTAAGCCATCATCATGACGGAGCTGTTAGTGCTAGAGGCGTGTTTTAGCGAAGAGCATAATTGGCCTTCTATAGAGCTGTGTAATCTTCTCATATTCCATGAAAACAACGAAAGCTATTGGTCATAATGGCCGTGATACAGGTGGGAATGTTTAATTTTAAGGAGGGCTGAAAGCTAGGCTTCCACCCAACAATGCAGTAGTTATATTTCGTTTGGGATGGCACACATTATTTATCTCATTGTCAAAAGTTGAAAAGGGGTGGAATTAACTACGTTACTCCATTCCATTTTTTACTTTTGGACAAGTTTCAATGAGAACAGCTGATTGTTTTTGCAATCACTAATTGCCGATATATATATATATATATATATATATATATATATATATATATATATATATATATATATATATATATATATATATATATATTCCGGGTTGAGCGATGTGGTAATATAGTTGGTATAGTTGGTGATATATATATATATATATATAATATTCATCTCACCCCCCCCCATGGGTGGTGTCTGTCCTCCATTTTTTAGCTTGGGTCCTCTACCAGAGGCCGTTGCATGCTGTTTCCAGCACTGCGCTTTTCTGGACCGAGACATCCAATGTTGTTCCCGGGATCTGTTGCAACCACTCATCTAGTTTGGGGGTCACTGCCCCGAGTGCTCCGACCACCACAGGCATGACTGTCACCTTTACCTTCCAGGCTCTCTCGAGCTCCTCTCTGAGCCCTTGGTATTTCTCGAGTTTCTCGTGTTCCTTCTTTCTGATGTTTCCATCACTCTGGACTGCTACATCCACGACAACAGCTTTCCTTCGCCCTTTATCTATGACCACGATATCTGGTTGGTTGGCCATTACCATCTTGTCAGTCTGTATCTCTCTGATACAGTACTATGGCAGGGACGGAAACCAGACTGGAATTGTTTATAAAGGTTATTGTGAGTGAGGTGAGAGTGAAGCTGGGAGGCAACAGTTTTTTCAAGGATTTTGGCAATGAATGGAAGATGGGAAATTGGACATAATTTATTGAAATTGTTGGGATCCGAGACAGTTTTTTTCAGGATTAGAGTGACAGCTGTGGTTGATAATGAGGAGTGAATAATGGCTGAAATAAAAGGGAGAATAGAGGGTAAGCAGGATTTGATCAGGATTGTAGGGAGGGGGTCGAGCTGACAGGAGGAATTCTTGGATGTGGTGATTAAGTCTGAAATTATACAGGGATGGGGGAGTTCAAAAGAGGATAGCGGTTGGTAAGAAGAAGAAAGGTTGGGGGAAGGGGTTACAGAGGAGTCGAGGTGCTGATAGATTTTGTGGATCTTTTCATTAAAAAAACAGAAGCAGAGCGTTGCAGGTATCAGAGGAATGGAAGTGTGAGGGGAGAGAGAAAGGAGGTTGAATGATTTTGTTATAAATGGAAAAGAGAGCCCTTGTGTTTCCAGTATTCCAGTCAATGAGTCCAGAGTAGTATCGTGATTTTGCGCGTGAGATAGTCTTTGTAATGGGTGAGGTGAGCGGTGTACATGTCCTTGTGATCAGTGAGACGGGTCTTCCTGTTAAGTCTTTCAAGTTGCCGAGTTTCAGTCTTGATGGAGCAGAGATGAGCGGTGAACAAGAGGGCGGACCGGGTAAATTGGAGAGACCGGCACTTTACATCAGCCAAAAGAAGCTAAAGATATTTGCCGGCAAGCAGCGGCAGCCAAAGCGCGCCAGCGTACACTTGAGCCGGAAGTTTTTAAGTACAGTAAATAAGTAGTAAGTGGGCAGTGGGCAATGGATTAGTGTTGCACGCATATATCTACATTATGTCCGCTCACAATTGAAAGAAAATGTGATGGACATTTACTTTGGCGACATTAACCATTCCTTAGGTTATGTTAAGAAATAGGTTATTGACTCACCACTACTTGTGTTTGTTTCATAATGTAAGCACTACTGCACAATGATTGTCTTTAAACAGTTTCAAGAATTGCTGTGGCTCAATGGTGACATGATGATTCAAGCTAGCATTTCTTGGGGCCTTTTCAAATGGGTGTGTATACAATTTGTGCTTTTGCTATCTGTGTAGATTGACTGATTCTCAAATGTACTTTCGTAAAATACTGCCACACGCTTGGGACACCATGACTAGTTTGCCGCACTAACCTGCACCCTGTTTTGGCAAGGTGTCCATGTTGTTAACAAAATATGTGATCTGCTATCAATCAAACTAAACTGTAGTTGAGTGATACAAGGAACCTACGACTCGACTACTCAACCCTTGAAATATATGTTGTATAATACTGGAACTCACATTATACATATTCAGCATAGCTTTCTCTTGCAATGCAACTCAACTCGACACATTCAACATTACAGTAAAGTCTCGTTATATCGATATTCAAGGGAGTCCGAAAAAATATCGATATAACCGGGACTATCGATATATCCGATCCTGCGCCGAACTGCATTAAACAAAAGCCGCCAAAAGAGGGCAGCCAAGCGCCATATAAGAAACGGAGCTGGCCATTAGCTCCCTTTTTTTTGGGTGAGATGTTCCCCCAATGTTGCCTCAAAATGGCACATATAATTCTTTAATGATTGTAAACATGTATGCTTTAATCTTCAGAACTACAGTGTATTTGAAACATATTCATAACTGGATGTGTAACAAGAAAGCATATTATCCGAATCTGAATCCATTGTTTGGATTCACAAGCAATGCAAGACGTCTTGGCGTGAAGTCATTTTTATTTGCATTTGAATAAAAAGTGACATCGGCTGTCCTTTAATACACAGTATGGAATGTTAATAATTTTCTAAATCATCGCGCTTCAGCAGACAAAACAAGAAACATTGTTGCAAAAAACGATTGCATTCATATACAGTACAGTGGGCATGTACATAACACAACAGGGAAACTGCAACGCTTACATCTTACTGTATTATGTATACAATTTAAAAAAGTCATCAATCTTCTTCTGCTTCCCATTTTTACCTTTTAACACAAACACTTCAATCTCATCTGCTACACACAAGCTAGCATCTGAAAATGAAAATGGCTCTGCTACACGGGTGCTGGGCACGTAACCAAGTCACCTGACCAAGTCGACCAATGGCGCGACTGATGGCGTGACACGTAACCAAGACACGTGACCAAGTTGACCAATGGCGCGACCGATGGCGTGTCACGTGACAAAGTCACACGGCCAAGTCGACCAATAGCGCGACCGATGGCGGCTCATGTGACCAAGTCGACCAATGGCGCGACCGATGGCGGCCCACGTAACAAGACACGTGACCAAGTTGACCAATGGCGCGACGGATATATCGATATAAACAACAAAAATGGCCGGCGGGGGATGAAAAGGAGCACCGTAATAACCGAATTATCGTAATAACCGGGTAGCGTACTAAACGGTATTAATTATACATAAAAAGACTAGAAATGTGCAAGGGAAATGAAAATAATATCGTAATAAGCGGTACTATCGATATAACCGATATCGATATAACGAGACTTTACTGTATTTGTAAAGGCGGCATTTTTTTAGTCAACCAGTGTTTGAAATAGCGTCTGCCCGGACGCCCGAGGCGTCCAACTTTTCCGTCTTTTTCCGTTGTTTGCTTTATTTAGTAAAGCAAATGTTTGAACTCCTCCTTCTTTTCCTTTCGGCTTTTCCCTTCAAGGGGTCGCCACAGCGTATCAGTGTCCTCCATCTAAGATTTCAAAATCAGAATAAATAATTCTGATTTCGAAATATTCAGTCGGTTTGGAAATGTCTGAACTTTTGTTCGTTTGACAATTTGCATACTCGGCACGGCAGCCAATCAGAAGCCCAATTTGTGCTTCCGTTTTTCCGGAGCATTATAAGGTCGTGCATTTGCATATCATTTTCCAAAGTAGACACACAGAACCTCAGCCCCAGAAGAAAGATAACAAAATTTATGACGCTACAAAACGTAAACATACATTATCCTGTGACTGTGAAGTGTACTTGAAAGTTTTGAAAGGCGCTTAGAAATTGAACGTACATTAAAAGCATCGTGGAAAGAGGAGTTCACGTGGGTTCTAGCAGACGACGCAACGCACATTGGATTGTGCAAAATGACGAACCGTGTATGGACAAACGACTAACTGGAGCAAAATCATCAGCAAGGGATATTTACGATAAATTAAGCAAAGGAGCATTTGTGGTAGGTACATCCTTCATAAAAACAATCCTTAATACTGTAACACAACAATGATTTTATTGCGATTAGTCGTCTTATTGTGTTTCAAGTTGTGAAAAATGGGGCAGACAACTTTATGGCCGGGCAGGCAACTTTATGGACGGGCAGGCAACTTTATGGCCGGGCAGGCAACTTTTGAGAGTTGTCTGCACTGGTGTCCGGTAACGTTTTGTCAGAAGTTTTAGACATTGATTCAACACAGGTGTACCTAATGTTATAACTAGTGCATATAGCTGTGCACTTGTGCTGGTATGTGCTGGAACCACACCACGCTCAAGTGGAAACATTGCTGCATTAGAGACCACCCGGGATAAATTTCTGATCTTGATAATGAGTTGTGCGCACCCGCTTTTGCCCATGTTCTTTCGTGCACAACTGATGAACGGGCAGCATGAATCCTTCTGGATTCTTCTGTGAGTGCTCATGTTACTGTATTTGTGTGGGAATTACCATTGCCTCGCGTTTGGGGATGCTTTCGAAGACAGAACTTTATGTCTAGTCTTTCTATAAAGTTAATATGGCGCTCTCAAATGTCAACATTTTTACATCACAATCCATCAATCCAGTGCCACATATTCACTTTGCATTTGTATATGTTGTACGGAATATGTATCAGCTGTGCGTGTTGAGTCTCTTGAAAGTTCCTCTCCCATGGTGCCCGTCATGCTTAAACTTGTTACGCCTGAATGTACTGTTTCATACGCGCCACATTTTAGTGTGGTATGCGCGCATCCTGTATTGACTCTTTTTAAGTGGTTCTTCAAACCCAGTTGATAGATGTATGGTTTTATGAGAGTCCTGCGAAAGACAGCCCCGACATGCTCTTTGGGACACAAAAGAAGCTGTCACTCTGTGCTTTTCAGATCTCAGCGTGTGTTCATCCAGATGTGCGTGGTGTTGCTGTGGAGGGCCAAAGAATGTGTGTGTGTGTGTGTGTGTGTGTGTGTGTGTGTGTGTGTGTGTGTGTGTGTGTGTGTGTGTGTGTGTGTGTGTGTGTGTGTGTCTGTGCGTGCGTGTGCGTGTGTGTGTGCGTGCGTGTGTGTGTGTGTGTGTGTGTGTGTGTGTGTGTGTGCGTGCGTGCGTGTGTGTGTGTGTGTGTGTGTGTGTGTGTGTGTGTGTGTGTGTGTGTGTGTGTGTGTGTGTGTGTGTGTGTGTGTGTGTGTGTGTGTGAGTGAGTGAGTGAGTGAGTGAGTGAGTGAGTGAGTGAGTGAGTGAGTGAGTGAGTGAGTGCATCCATATGTGGAAGAGTTGTCACCTGTTCTTCGTGTTGTCTACAAGCGCTGTCTCTGGGCGAGTCTTTGATCTGGGCCACAAGAGATTCCGGCACTGTGAAATAACCCCTGCCAGATTTACACAATGAAAGAGCAAGACTTAACCACTGTTATTAGACCCCCACTTTTTTTAAACATCACTTCTTGTTTCTGTGTCTGCCTCTCGTATCCCTTTTGTCATGCTCAAGTCTTTGTCATTTGGTGCTTCCTCCATTGAATGTGCTGGAATTGTATATAAAGTGTTGCAGAAAATTGATAGCAAAACTTGGGAATACCTCAAAAAGCAATCAACAAAACGGCAGAAATCTAAATTTAAGGCATTCAGAGAAAAGTCACGATAAGTTGGACTTTCATTCCCAGACTGTGAACATCAGTGTGAATGCATGTCTTAGTCTGTGCCCTGTAATTGACTGAGGACCAATCCAAGGTATAGTCTAGCTTTCAACCTCAGTCAAATTTGACAGAATATAGCGTCCCTGCAATCCTGAACAATGTAAGAAGCCGAAAATGACTGCAGGGATTGATAACACACCGCAGTGTCATAAAAAGGAGACAAGCCCAGAGAAGCTTTACACGCAAGCACGCAAGAAGACAGTTGAAGTAAATCTGAACCCAAGGGTGCATTAAAACAACAGCAACATTCATCTGCAATCATGATGCAATGCATCTCCAACTGTCTCTTTGTTACTGTCCGGGGACAGTACTACATAATCTCTTCATGACTTCTCTGTCCCTGTGATCTGACATTCAGATGTTGGATTCTTACAATATTTCTCAGAGGCATTCTGGTAAGTCTTTCCGGACAGTTGTATATCTGTCATAAAGCAAGTGGGCTCTTGCTAGTGTAATAATGCTAGTGCAACACTATCTCTCTCAGACCTTGTACACATAGAGCGATGTAGCCAAAGGCTATTGAATTGTAATGCAATGTGCTCTGTTCTGCAACGAGTATTCAAGACTTGCCAGTCATCATGAGTTTTACTCGACTGAATGTCTTCATAACTTATGGACAAAGGCCAATGAAAAATTGTGTCATATCACATCAGCTTTCAGAACAAATTTCAATAAAATTCAGAAGGCCACCGCCAAGCTGTACCAATAATGCAGTTATTTTCATATTGCCTTTTCATGTTACCATATTAATTTACTATATTCATAATTTTATTTGCACTCCTGTTCAAAAAGCGAACCGTGAAGAATCCCAGTAAACATCAATTAATGATTCCATTATTGCCAGAAATCTCTCAAAACCTAATTTCTTTTAAGATCACCGAGAGTCACGTCACAGTTTTGTCATTGCAACGAGTTGATTTGAAGCATGGCAATTAATCATAAGCTCACAACTTTCCAGTAAAATCATATTTAATTTCCAGCAGATTTTGAATTTGGACTATTTTCTGTGGCAGCATTTATGTTCGTCCCACATATACAGTGTCCACACACAGAGTACAAAAAATAGACTTTGCATTCAAAATCATGGGTGAGGCATTCATGTTGAATAAGGAACATAACCAATGCCAAGCTAAGTATCAGGTGCAGTTTGGTCACTGCACTTCAGGGGGGACCGGTCTGTTTGCTTAAACCGCTGCTGAGTACGTTATATCACTTAGTTGGCTAAAAACTGGCATCATGCCCAAATGTTTTATTTTAGGCCTGTCTATATTATTCCTCACTTCTGGCATATATCCAACATTAAGTATACACTAAGTTGCTGTTTATAGCTTCTTTAACTCATTCACTGCCAGTCATGTGCAAAAATGTGTCCACTCCAGCGCCAGAGTTTGTGTCATTGTCACTTGAATTCCAGGAGCCACAGAATATTGAATTTTAGGACTACATAAAAATTCAATGCAGCGTAAGACACCTTAGACTCTCTTCTTTCATCAAAAAAGTAAATTCCTAAATTATATGGGTCTGGACATATATGAGCTTGAAATGAGGGTGGCTGTACAAAATGCAATGCAATACATACATATTGGTTCATATAGCACTTTAACAACAGCTGAAACTGGAACAAAGCGCTAACAAGGAAAAAGGAAATGCTGCCCCCTGGTGGAAGGGAAAACATTGCCAAAATCTGGACAGCGCTTCATTGGCATGCAAGCAAGAAAAACCAAACCCCAAACAAATTAGGGAATGGCGCTCTACGTCATATTTTCACTTCCCAAATAAATTTGTGAATGGCAGTTGAATTAGTTAACATGGTGTTGTTCATGTTGAATGATTAATTCGCCAACTGTGTCTTTTCAACAGGTGAATAAGTGGTTTTAATTGTTGAATAACTACAAGGCAATCAGAGGTTGACTTTAAGACACATGTTTTCCCTTTGTCTGTGTGGGTTCTCCTTGGTATTTTTGTCTGTATGTAGCGAGCTAGCGAGTATTGTTAATTTCATCACAAAAGATGAAACAAAAATACTTGTTGATATAACCTTGTGTAAATTTTAATTTGAGCTACTTCAGATATTTTATACTGGTCAGGTTTCAACTGGATTGCAAGTTTAGTAAAAGCAGACAGAAGTATGGGCTAATCGAGGAGCTGCAATGTTAGTCATTGTTAAGACAAATCACCAAGGCATGCAGTGACAAAGCTAAACGCTTTTAATGTTGCATGAAGATTTTCCACAAATTTGTCTATACGACTGCCTGAAATTCTGTCATTTCATCCAGAAGAGGATTTTTGAAGTCAGACGATGGTGAATGTGCTTCGCTCATAATTCACATTCTGGTTCGTCCCATTGGTGTTTAGGTCAAGTCAATCAAGTTACACCCCGGCAAACGCATCTTTAGTCTTGAACTGCTCGCACTGTATGGGCCGCAATTGTTGCCCCGACAGTGGAAATATAGGATTGGTCTGAAGGTTTTAGATTTTCTGAAGAACTGCATTTTTTTTCCAAATTCCAAATGACTCAACCTGAAGTTTGTATATGCGAAGGGTATTTGTTTCCTCGCAGCTATTTTGCTTGACTTCTCCTTCAACTAGGTAAGTCGAGCGAGATGGCTGTCATGTGTCATTATAGCAAACTGGGGAGAAATGTGGGGTATGCCATTTTAACTGGCCTACTCAAGGATGTGGGGTAATGTGAGTGATGGCTGAAAGTCACAATCTGTGACCTGAGAAAGCTCCTACTAAACATTGCTTGCTCGGGGAGGGCTGAATTCTTTCTGCGTTAAGCCAATACTATTCCCAGCACTGCTCAGACAAATGGATGGAGGTTTACACACACACACACACACACACACACACACACACACACACGCACACACACACACACACACACACACACACACACACACACACACACACACACACACACGCACGCACGCGCACACACACACACACACACGCACGCACGCACGCACGCACACGCACGCGCGCGCGTACGCACACACACACACACACCTGCATACACAAAGTAACATTTCAAACGAAATGAGCTGTTTGATTCTTTTCCATTTACTGAAAGTCTGCAAGCACTTTGCTCAATACATTTTCACCACTTATTTTTGTGCAATGATGGGAATCTTTTTATTTGCTGCCTTGAATGTTTAGATGTTTGGAGCAGCACATCATAAGATTTTCTTCAAGAAACCAGCAAATCTAACCTAGCTAGCACATTTATATTCAACTTCTCAGACTTTCATAAGCAGGGTGAGGACATGTTTACATACAATATCATCCCAGCTGGACTGTACATCATTCCTCTCTATCATAACAGAGCATATTTGCTTATCTTATGCTAGCTGTGTATCATAACCTGCCGCATGAATCTTATGTCTGTTTATGGGCTAGACTGTATTTCTGCAATAAATATCAAAAATACATGAACCTCTTCATCAAAACTATTTACGATTAGCTCCACCCTTATTTCAGCGTTACTATCATATCCCTTTCCATGACATTGTACAGAGCCGCCCACGGATTGTGCTAATGTTTAATATGATTTTACGGAGTGTGAGTGGTTGTTTTCAGTTTACAGCTCAGTAGGGGAAATTTAGAGTTCAGAGCATTCCGTCATAACCGGTTCAATATCTTATCAAATATGGCCTGCCTCTGCTATGGAGAACCTCTATATCGTGTAAATAGTCTGCAGTCTCTGGCTTTCCTATCGCACTCCCGGTGACCCTGACCCGCACCTACCCTCCAACGCATCTCTGAGGCTCCAAAGGTGGGCATTTCCTTCCAAACCCAACCCTTTTGATGATCACTTTTCCCTGCTTCATTCATTGCTCCAGATCCATGCCTGGAGGCGGTAGGATCCCATAGCATGGAGAATTTGCCACACATGGAAACCCATGCACACACACACACACACACACACACACACACACACACGCACACGCACACGCACACACACACACAATCGCTTCATCTGATCTTCATGATTCTTTGAGGATTGCTATTAAGCAAGCAAACATTAAAACCATGATCAAGTCATCAGTGTTGTTTTCCTCCCTTCAAAGTGGATCCAATTGGCACTGTTCAGAATTGGCAAATAACTGCTTGGCATTAAGGAGAGATCAGTAGCAGACCACCAAGCATCGTAAAAAGCTCTTTTCCCCTGTGTGTATCCAATGTGTCAAATGTCCTGGGGCTCCTTCTGACCCTGGGGCCAGCGAGCAGACCAATCCAACAAGATGATTGGTTCTTCCTGAGACCGGACTTACCTTGCATTAAGCATCATGCCACAGCTGCGCTCAAACAAACACCCTCAGTCCATTTGACGACAAGCTCTTGCAATCCCCTTTGTAGATGCTTGTCCATTACCTGCAGCAATATGTTATTCATCATGCACGGCCAAACTAGTTAAATAATTCAAGTTAAAAAAAATGCATAATGAGCTGAATTATTAGATACAGTAGAAATAGGGTCCTGAAGCAAAACGTATTTATAAAATGTGAGACTAGAGCACTGCGAATTATTAGATACAGTAGAAATAGGGTCCTGAAGCAAAACGTATTTATAAAATGTGAGACTAGGGCACTGCGATTGCAATTGAGTTTTCTAAATCTAAATCACCAATTTGGAGTAAGCTTTCGTCCACACGACTTGACATCTCCAGGATCTGCTTTCATATTTGGCTCACATTACAAAAAGTATCTTGCTGCATTGCAAATGGAGTTAACTAACCAGGCCTTTTTGAACAATTTGTCTTATGCCAATCAGGCAGTGTTTTGTAAAATGGAAAATGTTTCATTATTTGCATTCTATTATATTGTAAGGGTATGTTCAGTCTTAAATTTCTTTTAAAACAATATTAAAACAAAAATGAAAAAATATTTCAGAAAAGGTGCTGTTTCTCCAAACAAGTATGTTTAGAAGGCAAATTAGTGAGTCAACAGAACTTGAACTGTGGGCAATAAAAAAACAGATGGAGTCGTGGAAAGATGTGTGGGCCAGAGGGGCGATGCTCCTCAGTTTAGAAGTGAGAGCTGAAGGGTCCGTGGCTTTGGTGCCATCTTGAAAAGAAAGGATGGAGCCACGAGGCTAATACCACATCCGGAAATGGCTAAGGCGTGCAGGAGAAAATGATCAAGGTCGTATTTCGTGTGACTTGTGCGTGCACACACACACACACACACACACACACACACACACACACACACACACACACACACACACACACACACACACACACACACACACAAACACATACACAGGCAGTTGCTTTCAGAAATATTTACGTTGAATGAAGTGTCTGCAAAAAGTATGCCTGAGAAACGTGTCTATCATATGCGTCTGATTTATGTGAACCTGCTATGCAGTTTTGCATTCTAAATGTTCAAAGTAAAATAAGAAAATATTCCACTGCCAATACCTCAAGTCTCGCTCCCATACCATTAAAAGAAAGAGTTTTTACTAGGCTTGTATGCTCCAACTTTATTTTTGTAAGATGGGGGTGAGAGGCTGTTACCATGTCAGTCAGCATGGCCTCTTATCAGACCATCGGACTACCCTCAGATTCTCTTTCCAGATGGAGGTGAGATAGGGCTCCAGAAGCTCAGACCCCCACAGACACTAAGAGAATGGGTGCTTCCCCTGATCCCCTACCTGACGGAGGGGCTTTAATGTGGGCTCCGATTTCATTTTCGTCCCCTCCACCCACACCCCCATCAACCTGGCCTACACTGGTATCTTCATTCAGACGTGTTCCAGGCCCAGCAACCTGTATCTTAACGTGTTTTTGAAGCGCCACTAAGAGGTTTAAATGTTGCTGAAGGTATTGCCGATAGATGCTTGGCTAAAGTAAAATAGACCTCTCAAACAAACAAGTTTATTTTACTATGCTTAGAATATCTTGTTTTCACCCCCCCCCACCCTATCCCCTTTCAAATTGCTGCTGTGGACTGCAAATTTCCCCATTGTTGGATGATTAAAGGTTTTCTGATTCAAAGTCGATGTCATGCATCCCACAATCCACTGTGCCAAACGCAAACAACGCCGCTTTGTCAGGAGAGGAGTCACGTCACTACTTTGCATAAACAGACATGCCAGAAACAGTGGATTCTCTGTCGAATTTTAGAACCCATTGTGGCCCGCGAGTCAAAAAGTTTTCCCACTCCTGTATTACACAGTTAAATGTCATGTCATGGCTAACAAATAATATGAGCATAACATTACTTTTTACATTGATATGAGATGTGATTTCATTTAGATGGAATGTTGATGATCAAAACTATTTTTATCGCTGTTCTCCATTGTTGGTCCTAGTCGTCTTGGTGCGACGATAATGCCAGGAGGCCAGATGAACAAATGCATGCGGGCAATCGTCCGGAGCTCTACAGGCAGGAAAAACAAAAAATAAATCAGGACACAGAGCACCATGTCCAGCGTATAATTCCTCTTATAATAGCAAGCTCCTACACATACGGGAGCCCCGAGACTGTGGCTCACCACTGAACATACCCGCCTGCTTTATTATAGTGAAGTGCAAAGACTGCCGTTCTCGATGACGCTGCACAGGGTCCCACTCTCTGACACCACCGCCACAAAGAACAACTTAGTGCCAACCACAGTGCCAGCTGACCAGCTTGTCCAGCCACATTGCGTCTCTGCCTAGTACCGCCAGCATACCACAGTCAAGGAAAGAAGCATGGCAACCACAGAGTGGTAAAAATTGTAGGAGTTTCCTTCTGATGTCAAAGCCCACTCTGTTGCTT
The DNA here is from genome assembly GCF_051943395.1 of Hippocampus bargibanti. Taxonomy (NCBI): domain Eukaryota; kingdom Metazoa; phylum Chordata; class Actinopteri; order Syngnathiformes; family Syngnathidae; genus Hippocampus; species Hippocampus bargibanti. The sequence goes on from NC_142734.1 coordinate 11,587,109, forward strand.
CATACATTACAATGTCTGGCTTCTCCAAACAGTCGTGTTTGCCATTCGGCTGTAGCCCAAACGAGTCCAAATCCAGGCTTATTTACTCTCATTTTCCCCAAACACTTCCATGTGAGAATACAATGGGACAGGCAAAAGAACAAAAAAGCAGTTTTGAAATATTGTGTAAATGTGGTTTTGTTTCGCTGGCTTTTTTTTGTGTATGTGCATGTCCGAGGATGTTTGGGGGTACAATTTAATCCTTGATTTGGCAGGTTATGCTGGGTGGGCTGTTTTTTTGTCATGCTATTTAAATAGAGGACGCAGTCAGCGTCATTCCAAGCAGGCCCTCCACAAGATCAAGGTTACTCTGACAGGCCTTCAAACTGAACTACAATTCTTGGTGGAAATGTGGTTTTAATCTCCAATCCCTCTGGATTGAAATGATATAGCCCACCGTCATTTCTACTTCCCCTACCCCACGTTGCAAACTAGTGACATGCAAATATGTCATTTTTTGTATGACACTGAAACATAAACTAATTAATTTTAATTTTAGTTGTGCTATCTTCTGAGACACTACACACTAACCTTTTCATGTTACAGTTGCTGATCCTGCAATTATAAATGAAAAAAATAAAAATAACATTACAAAAAACATTAATGGATTATCTCAGCAAATGAGAATTGATCACTAAAACAGTTCAGGCACATTTGTGAATAATATTTGCGAGGGAAAAAATGGGAATAATCCATCTCGATCTCTCAGCTGCAATAAAAAAGGTGTTCCTTTTTACTTTTGTTCACTGTACAATTCTGGGTTGGTAGTCTGAATGATCAAGGAGAGGAAATTAACGCTCTACTTAGTCTGCAAGGCCATGAGTTCTATTCAAAATAAAATCTTGAAATCATGTAAAATATATGGCACATGTTTGGAATTGGAATCCAAGCAATTTTCCTATTCCTGTCACGGGATGTCTGAGGTAATGTTGATCATGAAAAAAATCCAATGTATAGTATACAGTAAGCAGCACAGCCCTGCAGGCATCCGTAGCCTTCGTGTTTGATTCTGCTTGAGCTGACATCTCTCTTAATCACGTAAAGACCACCTTTTAAAATGGGCTCAGAACAACAGAAGCAAAGTAATCCTGTGATTAGAAGTTGATAGAAATGAATGGGAGATTAGACCGAAATGAACCTGTGAGAGAGACGGAGTGGGGAGGTATTTGAGAGAGGAATTTGGGAGTGAAGAGAGGGAATTCCATGCCCCTTTTCACACCTTTTATTGTCGTGGCACAAACCTGTACTTAAGACCTGTATGAACACTATGTTCTTTATTTTCTGCCTCAGGACAGTTTCAGCAATAAACGAGTATTCTTGCGAACAACACTTTTTCTGTGTTCCTGTCTGCTGCATACACCTTCGGAGTGTGCGTGTGTGTGTGTGTGTGTGTGCGTGTGTGTTCTTGTTTGTGTGCCACGGTGACGACATCAACCTGACTGCACGCAGCCCGGTGGGGACTCGTGTACCCGTGGGGACCGCATTTTAGGTCAAATTGCTCTGAGAGACTGCAAAATGAGGTCCCCACGGGCAAATTGCTCTGAGGGACTTCAGACCATGGTTTAAAGACGTTTCATGACACGTCTGTGTAAGCTCTCAGTCGTATAGGAGTGGTCGATCGATGAAAAGGTTTCTTCAGCCGTCATACTATTTTGAAGGTGTCGGACATTACGCTTCTTATCCAATATGCTTCTTCAGCGAACTAAAAGTACAGATGACGGCTGAAGAAACCTTTTCATCGACGTTTCATGATATTTCCTAAAGTGTCCCCACGGGGGCATTCCAGACCAAAAAACTGTGTGAGTGTATGCGACCCTAATGTGGCAGACTGGTGTACGCCAGGGATGTGTCCTCGCACCAGTCCTGTTCAACATCTTCCTCCTGAGTGTGACACTGTTGCTCCATGAGAGGATCGAGAAGAACAATGGGGTTGCCATAGATTTCCGGCTTGATGGAAATATATTCAACATCAGGAGGCTCCAAGCAGTCACGAAAGTAAGATCAGAGCAAGTCATCGAACTCCAATATGCAGATGACTGTGCAGTTGTGGCCCACACACCAGAAGCACTACAAGCTAGGCCAGGGGTGGGCAAACTTTTTGACTCGCGGGCCGCATTGGGTTCTAAAATTTGACAGAGGGGCCAGGCCAGGAGTATTTGGAGGGAGTGTTTGGGCCGGAAATACTAAACCTAAAGCATAAAAGGACAACCGACGCCTCCGGACAAGTTATGTCCATAATTTATAAAATCACTTCAAATGACTTCTACTGAGCGTATTTTACAAAGATTCCACAGCATATAGCTATAGTTTACGTTCTAAGACTTGCGCTGAATATTCACGAAGTCTTGTTGATGACGATCCCCATGTGACGTCACGTTTGGACCGCCCCTGACCGAGAAAGCGACACACAATGCATTTTGGGTACTCTGTTTGGTCTGAAAACTTCGTGTTGATCCGTGTTGATGGCGAAATTAGAAGGAAAACACATAAATAACGCGATGGTGAATCGTTGCACCAAGACAACTATTTGAGATTCGCTGACACAAATTCCCAGCTGACAAATCAGCCCATTTCCAACGGAGCTCGGGCGCAATCTTCTGCATTTTCTGGGTGCTACATTGCTGTCATTGGCGGCTCGAATTGATATGGGAGGACTCCTTGAATCAATTGCAAACATTTATGCTTTCCTCTTCAGAACTATTTGAATCATATTCATAAGTGGATGAGTAACAAGAAAACATCTTCTCCGAATCTGAAGCCATTGTTTTGATTCTCGAGCAAGGCAAGACGTCTTGGCGTGACGTCACGAACAAGGGGGTGGGACCTTCTGAAACTGGCCATTTCCGGATTCATTTTGAAGTCATTTTTATTGGTGTTTTTCATTTCACTAAAAATATCAGCCTGCCTGTTTTGGGTATTTTAGATGCTATAAAACGTTTTTCTGATGTCCGTGGGAAACACAAAAAAATGGTGCCGGTTGTCCTTTAAATGTAGTGTGTACAAACCTCATAGCACAGTAAGAACCCAATTTATTAACTGTCTTTCAAATGTGAAAAATATCCCTGATCAGTTAATAAATTTGTCTCAAGGAATATGGCGTTTACATACTATTTCGCAGATACTTGGAGGAGGAAATGGAAATAGATTAAAATAACATATGCACTGTGATTCATCAAGATTGCGTCTGTTTTTAATAAATTTTCATTGCTGGGGCAAAGTTAAAGAAATCAACATTTATTGAAAAATGGAATCACTTTCAACATTCAAAACATATTATTCCACAACGAAATATTCAAGCTCAATAATACCTACTTGTGTTAAATTCCGCCAAATCATAGATGGATTGTCCTGACCACGCGCTCAACAAACTCCTCACTGACGCCCTCGCCTTCACGCGCAAACAATATACGTGTACCGTCGCCGAGCACACAGACATAGGCTACCTGCAGTGAAATTTGCATACTCGGCACGACAGCCAATCAGAAGCCTGCTTTTTTCTTCCGGACTTTCACAAGCGTTATACAGTCGTGCAATTGTATATCATTTTCCAAAATAGATGCACAGAACCTCAGCCCAAAAGAAAGATTCAAAAGAAGCTAACAACATATGTGACGCTACAAAACGTAAATTTACATTAAACCGTGACTGTAAACTGTACGTGAGACTTATGAAAGGGGCTTAGTGGCTCGTAGGAAGCAATGCAAACGTTGCATTGTCACCACAACGACAATCGACTACTGCAGCAAAAACCAGCCATGCACATTTACTGTAAATTAAGCAAGGTAGCGTTTGTAGTAGGTACATTCTTGATTCAAAAAAAAACTGTATACTTTGTGACAATGTTTTTTAATGTGATTAGTTTGTCTCATTGTACTTCAAGGCAGGCAACTTTTCAGTTATCTGCCCTGTTGTCGCTAACTTTTTGTCATGAGCTTCAGACACCGTTTTTACTATAATTTGGGCAGGTTCGGCGGGCCGGATTAAAAAGCCTAACGGGCCGTATGTGGCCCGCGGGCCATAGTTTGCCCATGTCTGAGCTAGGCTCTCAGCTGCTGCAGATGCCTATGGTAGACTGGGCCTATCTGTCAATGTGGAAAAGACTGAGGTAATCTGTCAGTGGCATCCATTCCTCCAGTTCATCCACCAACATTCACCATTTCCAATAAGACACTACCAATAGTGGACTCTTTCAAATACCTGGGCAGCTTTCTCTCTGACGACTGCAGCATCGACAGAGAGATAAAAAACTGGATCAAACAGGCATTAGCATCTTTTGGCAGACTTAGGAGGAGAGTCTTTCAAAAGATCTCAAACTCCACACCAAGACTGCAGTTTATCGGGCTGTTGTTGTGTCAACCCTCCTCTACAGCTGTGAAGCATGGACGCTGTACAGTCACCAACTCAGGATGATTAAGGCCTTCCACATCAAGTGCCTACAATGCATCCTTGGGCTATCCTGGAGAGACAGAGTGCCCCACACTGAAATACTCTGCAAAACCAACTGCACCAGTGTGGGAGCTACGGTCACCCAGCACCAACTTCGCTGGCTAGGCCATGTGATCAGGAGGCCAGAAGAGCGTTTGCCACATAAGGTGCTTTATGGCCAGCTCCATCTCGGCCGTCGCCTGGCAGGAGGCCCCAAAAAACCGCTCTAACGACCAGGTGAAGACTTCCATGAAAAAAATGCGGCCTGAACCTGACCGACCCAGCTGGAGGACATTGTAGCTCAACGCTCCATCTGGCGGCAGCTCCTCCAACAAGGCATACAGAAACTTGAGGAAGACTGAGTTGACCGCCGGACCAGGAAAAGTCAAAGGAGACATCAAGCCAGTGCCATACCCACAACCCCAGTCAATGCCTTCACCTGCTCTGCCTGTGGCAAGCAGTGTGGCTCACGGATTGGGCTATACAGTCACATGAAATGGTCCCACAAGAAGAAGTAGAGCTGGACTGTCATCATCGGACACGATGGACAACCTTAAGCAAGTAAGACATTGTAGCAGTAGAGGAATGAGTATGCCCGCCACAACATATTTATATGTGAAAATACGTATAAGTAACACAAGGCCTACAATTGGTGCGTTGCATGTAGCATTCGATGGCACGGCCTTATGCCAACAACGTGGCACACTAGCATCGAGAGCATCCAGCATATTTCGATCAGATAATGATGAAACTACTGTGACATAGATTGGTCCCATAAATCGTATTTTCGAGACTGTCACCACCTTCACCATGGTTCATGGGCCAGTGCAGCCAGCATTACTTGATGAGTTTTATAAAATCGAATTAAATTGATACATACAGCTAATACTGCAGCCCCGATTCTATTGTAAATGCAAAAACACATGTGCAGACATGCATTTGGGCCGCCCCATTTACGCATTTTGACAGCCGCTGGAGCAACTTTGTAACTCCACTGCGCCAGCACCGGCGCGCGTCTATTACGATTGGCCTATATTGCTACGTGATCTGCGCCTCATATGACATATTTCTTTTAAAATAGCTAAAGAAACAAATTTAGTTAAACAGCAATTGAAAACTGTTCGTTTTGCTTGAGAGGTTTTAACTTTCGGCGTGATTCGCTGGAAACTGCTGAGATAATATAATCGAATAATCATTTACCCATGATACATTGCAGTATTTACATCGAACGACATCGACATAAATGGTTGCATTATGACGCGAGAGAACAGGAGTAAAACCCTGAAACATATTAAACAGAAATATATTTTCATTTTTTAAGAAGCAATGGAGTGACAATTCGTTTCAGCAAACTGCTGTTAACGATTCGAATTTAGCGGATAAGGGACATTATTTCAGAGCTGTTGCAGCACATTGGAAATCTTCCAAGCAAAGAAATTTAAGTAGACACTAATGAGAAATATTGTGCTAAGTCTGTTCTCTTTGTCATCACTGTACCGTAGCATATCAAAATAGCACAAAATGTATTGTGTAGTAACTTAAGAAAATATAAATACTTTGTTTATTTTATGGATGAATAAATGATTTGACTTGAATTAAAATTGTTTGTATATTAGAAATATAGATTTTAGACAAATGATGTTTTTTTTTTTTTTTTTTTTTTTGCAATTTAGAAATATGCTCCAATGAATTTATTTTGGTTTATTCCAATCAGTTTTGTATACTTGGGCAATCTAGTTAAATCTGGCCCTATCCATTTTAGACTTTGGCCCCCTTTTCAGACACAACCCTTTTTTAATTTCCCAGATGCATCCTTGCATGTGTTCAAAATATACAGATTGATCCAAACAGCCAGAGACAGGAATAAAAGTGGCAGCAATTGTAATCTCAGAATTTGAACATGTTTCAAGGCTATTTATTGGAATTCTTGTCAGAAATAAGGACAGTGATCATTAAGTTCTTTGCATTGAATAGAGCAGATCAAGCCATTAACCAATATTGGATTGGATTGGATTGGATTTGCCTTTATTAGTCTTGCAGTGGAGACATTTACATTTCACAGCAGCAAAGTTATGAAATATGAATACGAATATGAATATGAATATTGGCGGTTATGGCAAAAAAAAAGCAACAGTATTTCCAAAAGTGCCACAAATGACAATCAATAAATAAAAAGAAACAACATGATTAACATCTCAAAATGTAATTTTTGTTTTTGCAGGATAAAAGTCGTTGGATGAGATATGAGATGGAGAGATCTGAGAAGACTGAACCACAAAGTCAACCAAGGTATAAGGACCGCATTTGACTGACTGCAACGTTCGCTGAACTATAGTCTTCCACAAATGAAATGAAATTAAATTTAACTTTATCGACAGTGTTTTTTAAAAAAAATTGCGACTTCAGTTACACTTACAGTGTCAAATCCTTAGACTTCAGCCACCTGCACATTGTGACACATACTATCTGAAGAGAGTAACCCATTTATGCTGTAACCAAACAATCTTTAATTGGAAGTTGACTTAATGTTTTTTTTGTTTGTTTTTTAGATAAATCACAAAGAGAGCTCCAATGAAGACAAAAGCCATGACCACACTTCTAGTAATGTTGGTCATAGTGCAAGTGTCCCTGAGCACCAGAGTCCGGTCAGTATCGTCATAAAAATCTATTGTGCTTAATCTATTGCAAATTCCCCCATTGTGGGACTATTAAAGGCTTTCTGATTCTATTAATCTAGATATGGGGAAAAACATATTTTTTGAAAACCTGGATTTAACATTTCTTGGAATGTATTCACTCTCATGTTATTATGAGAATAGTAAAGGATACCATGAAATCACTGGACGGTATCATACATACATACAGTGAGAGGGGGAAAATGCGTTTCAAGAGTAATTAAAGCAACACTTCGATAGGCTGCATCCCTTATGGTCCATCTCTTCAAAACAATTGTCTTCCTATTACAATGTCTAATACGAGAATGAGCATGCTGAAGTTCAAAATTTGCACCAGAGAGATCTTTTGAAATTGTTTATGTCAATATTTCAACAGTTCTATGGAAATTCGCAAAAGTGTGTAGCAAATAAACTGCTATTATATATAGAAAAAAATCCTCGTCTCACCCACCATGGGTGGTGTCTGTCCCCCATTTTAGCTCGGGTCCTCTACCAGAGGCCAGGAAGCTTGAGGGTTCTGCGCAGTATCCGTGCTGTTCCCAGCACTGCGCTTTTCTGGACCGAGATATCCGATGTGGTTCCCGGGATCTGTTGCAACCACTCGTCGAGTTTGGGGGTCACTGCCCCGAGCGCTCCGACCACCACAGGCACGACTGTCACCTTTACCTTCCCGGCTCTCTCCAGCTCCTCTCTGAGCCCTTGGTATTTCTCGATTTTCTCATGTTCCTTCTTTCTGATGTTTCCATCACTCGGGACCGCTACATCCACGACAATGGCTTTCTTTTTCCCTTTATCTATGACCACGATATCTGGTTGGTTGGCCATTACCATCTTGTCAATCTGTATCTGGAAGTCCCACAGGATCTTTGCTCGGTCATTCTCTATCATCTTGGGAGGTGTTTCCCATTTTGACCTTGGGGTTTCCAGTCCATACTCCGCACAGATGTTTCGGTAGACTATGCCAGCCACCTGGTTATGGCGCTCCATGTAGGCTTTCCCTGCCAGCATCTTACACCCTGCAGTTATGTGTTGGATTGTCTCAGGTGCCTCTTTGCACAACCTCCACCTTGGGTCTTGTCTGGTGTGGTATATCCCTGACTCTATGGCTCTGGTGTTCAGGGCCTGCTCTTGGGCAGCCAGGATGAGTGCCTCTGTGCTGTCCTTGAGGCCAGCCCTCTCTAGCCACTGATATGACTTCTTGAGATCAGCCACTTCTGCTATGGTTCGGTGGTATATCCCGTGTAGGGGCTTTTCCTCCCATGATTGTCCCTCTTCCATCACCTCATCCTCTGTTCCCCATTGTCTGAGACATTCTCTGAGTACATCCGTTGGAGCCTTCTCTTTGATGTATTCATGGAGCTTGGATGTTTCATCCTGGACAGTGGCTCTCACACTCACTAGTCCCCGGCCTCCTTCCTTACGGCTTGTGTACAGTCTCAGGGTGCTGGACTTGGGATGGAACCCTCCGTGCATGGTGAAGAGTTTTCGGGTCTTAACATCCGTGGTCTGAATCTCTTCCTTTGGCCACCTTATTATTCCTGCAGGGTATCTGATCACTGGCAGGGCTGTTTATTGCCCGGGTCTTGTTCTTGCCATTGAGCTGGCTTCTGAATTGTGGCCATAGCAATGACATTCTTCGTGAAGGTCAAGGAATGTTGATACCTCGTCAACAATCCAAAAAAACGTGGAAGCCAAAGATCACATGCATTGTGTGAATTGTCACGGCTACTTTATGAGGAGAGCAATGTGCAGGCACATGCAGAGGTGTCACTTAAACATGCATGTGCACAATTTGAAACCAGGAAAGACTAGGGTTCAGGCCTTGTGTGAATATGCTCAGCCAGTTCCAGGTGGTGTAAATGAACAGTTTTGGAAAATGGTGCTTGTGATGCACCAAGATGCAATCACAAATGCTGTGCGTAATGAAAAGGTGATTCCGAAATTTGGGGAACACCTCTTCAATAAGCATGGGCATGATGTCTCAAAACATGACTACATCAGACAGAAGATGTGTGAGACAGGACGACTGCTTCTACAAGGGAAGAAAATGGAAAGCTTAAAGACATGGTGGATTTCTTCATCCCAGTAAATTTCCCTCATGTGATCGAAGCAGTGAGGAAGGTGGCTGGCTTAAATGAGCAATTAAATGCATTCGAAATACCATCTAAGGATGGTACTCAAGTTAGGCCACAACCTCAGGAAAATTGCAAATATTATTGAATGTGAAGGATAAATCTCAGGTGATGACAATCCCATTAATAATGCATGGGTGTTCAAACAAATCTGTTGCACCAGATGGAGTGAATGTGTGTCCTCAAAGGCCCTCAGAAATCTACGAGAGGCAAAATGGAATGTTCCACAACTTCTGCCTTTTACCGAAGATGTGAAAAAGATGCATGAGTATCTTGAGGTCCAAAGACAGGTTTACCAAACAAAACTCAAAGAAGACACAAGTAGGAAACATTGGGGAGAACTTGCAAAAATTACACTTTGCGAAATTATCCTTTTTCAACCGGAGAAGAGAAGGGGAAGTTTCTAAGATGCCACTTACTGCGTTTACTTTGAGAGATACATCGTCGACATATCTGGATGTGGAGCTGACTTTGTCTGACCTTGAGCGGAAACTTTTTCGGCACTTCCAAAGAATTGAAATACAAGGTAAACGAGGGCGAAAGGTTCCCATTCTCCTGACACGTGAAGTGCAGACATCCATGACGTTACTTGCCAATACTCGTCATGAATGTGGGATACTGGATGAAAACACATTCTTTTTTGCAAGACCACAAGCTCCCAGTCACTTCAGAGGATCTGATGTAATTCGTCAGATAGCCCTAAACTGCGGGGCAAAAAATCTGGAAGCATTGTCTTTCACAAAATTGAGAAAACACATGGCCACAATGTCCAAAGTTCTCAATTTAAAAGACAATGAAATGGACGAGCTGGCAGACTTCCTAGGCCATGATATCAGAGTGCACCGTCAATTTTATCGGATGCCGGAGAGGACATTGCAGCTTGCAAAAATGAGCAAGGTACTTAACTTTTTGGAGGAATATTAATATACTGTCCCATTTTATATAGGGAAGGAAGACGTAAAAATGAAAGTAAAAAAGTGGACAGAAGAAGAAATCCACGCTGTGGAGAAAACCTTGATGGACTCCATCAGGTCTCTCAATGTTCCAGGCAAAGACGAATGCATGAACTGCATTAAGGCTTCACCAGAAGAATTGAAACGGAGAACTTGGAAGGGAGTTAAATATTTCGTGAAAAACCGCATTGATAAATTAATGAGAATGTCCGGTTTGGCAGCTGGAACAATGCATTGTTTTTATGTATGTTATATGTGCCGTGCACTTGTTTCTGGCACATTTCAATACAACGCACAGACAATAGCTTTTATTTCAACATATTGAGTGTTTTTTTTTCTTGAACATTTGTCGACTAAACTTCTAGACACCTCAATTTTGTCCAGCACTTTTATTTCAATCTTGAACGTTTTACACGCAGTTGTTAATATGAAAGCAATTTGTATTTATTTTCTTACCACAATGAATATTTGTCGACTAAACTTCTGGACACCTCAATTTTGTCCAGCACTTTTATTTCAATCTTGAACGTTTTACACGCAGTTGTTAATATGAAAGCAATTTGTATTTATTTTCTTACCACAATGTCTTTCATGTTTGACATTTCAGGTTGATGAAGATCGGAGGCTGCCATTGAAATTGTTACGTGAGCAGTGTTAATTTACTTGATTCTCCTCAATCTATTTGATAATTGTCATGTTATATGTTATTTAGTTTTTTTTGTTCTTTTGACTTCAAGACGGGGCCGCGAGAGTGGCTGCCTTTCCAGCAGCTTCTGTACTTTGCTTTTCTACTTTCACTTCTTTCATAACTTTGCTGCTGTGAAATGTAAATTTTTCCACTGCGAAACTAATCAAGTCAAATCCAATCCAATCCAATAAATATGCAAGAAAAAGTGTGTTTGTTCTCGCAACTTAGATTGAAAATTGAGAAAATTAAAACATTGTCATTTAGGTCCGATCTGCACAGGTCGTTAGTCAATATGTAATTAAAAGACAAGAGATATTTTCCATAGATTACACATACAAATCTAAAAACTGCACAAAGAGCACACCAAGTGTTGGAACTCAGCACATTTATGAAACAAAAATTTGCTGGCAGCACCAATCGGATGTAATTTACAGATAAATAATAAAGAATAGCCCGGTAGTTGAGTGGTTAGCACAACGGCTTCACAGTGCGGAGTGTGTGGAGTTTGCCTGTGTGGAGTTTGCATGTTCTCCCCGGACCCGCGTGGGTTTTCTCCGGGTCCTCCGGTTTCCTCCCACATTCCAAAAACATGCATGGCAGGTAGATTGACAACTCCAAATTATCGCTAGGTGTGAGTGTGAGGGTGACTGTTGTTCGTCTTGTGTGCCCTGTGATTGGCTGGCAACCAAGTCAGGGTGTCCCCCGCCTCGTGCCCGAAGACAGCTGAGCTCGGCTCCAGCACCCCCCGCGACCCTAATGAGGATTAAGCGGTATGGAAAATGGATGGCTGGATGGATGGATGGATACTAAAGAATAGCACATTGAAAAGTCCAATACTGGATGCAGTCAAACTTTTGGTTGTGACAGAACTTGGCAGACCTACATCTGCTGCTTGATTATTCTGTCGGATATCGTGTCAGAAAATGGGAGGGGGGTTGGACCCAGTTGTGCATGTGAACAAAATATTTCACAATTTATGTGTTCAAAATTTTGAATTGTCAAAAAATATATGATTATGGCTCCTGCAAAACACAATTGCTGACCTTACAGCAGGGGTCTCAAACTCGCGGCCCCTCTTTAATGAGGGTGTCTTAAAACCGTACATTCTGCACGCACCACCCACATAACGGGAGTGAACATTTGTTATCACAAGTCAGACTGCTGCCACGTCTCCAACAGTCAAAAACATCCCCCACTACACACCACTTTCATTCATATGGCCACCTTTCTCAGTCCATGCCTTGCCATGTTCACTCCGTCGCCTGTTGGTGGCTGCCTAAAGGTGCCATTGCCAAGTCAGGAGCCACATTCGTCGGGCCGGGGAAGTGGTGACGCGCTGCTTTGTTGACTGGAGACCTCTCATTCAAGTGAATAGAACCCAGTGTGTGAAAAAAGTCAACTCCGATGCAAAAATAAGTTTTTCACTGGTGTCTGAGAACGTGGGCATGTGTTTCTTCAGTACAGTGATGGCTCCTCACTTTGTGACACAGAAAAGTGAGGACCCAGTGGTTTTCTTGGATTGCTTAGAGCTGTGGTTTGAAGAGCAGGTGGCTTTATAGGAATGAATATGAGATTAATGTAGGGAAACACCACTTTGGAGGGGGGAGGGGTTGGTGAGGAAATAGCATTTTAAGATGGCTAAAAGCTCAAAGCTGCCTTAACATAAAAATGTCAACAATGTCAATTTGGACTCAGAGTGAACACTTCTATATTGAATGTGTGCATTATGTCTTAAAAATAATGGGCAGGTGTACACTGTCTCACTTTTTGTTTGTTTGTATGTTTTTTTTTTGTTTGTTTTTTGGAGGGTACTTTGCTGGTATCGGACCTCAACAGGAAGCACATTCTGATGGTTGGTATCATCATGGTCGCAACTAACTGACAAGCCTTTGAAAGCATTCGCACAAGGAAATTATGTAATTAGCCTGTGAGTGATTGTTTTCTTTCACTTTTCACCCCCCATTCCCCTGCCCTTTCTACAGCACCAGCCATCCTCGAAATGCCACTTTGTGCCTTTACCCTTTTGTCTCTGTCCTCTTCTTTGCCATCCGCACTGGCATTTACTTCCTTGGCCAATGACAGCAGGAGATGGTTCCAATTTAGTCCGAGCCACATCCTCCCTCACCGCCTACATTAATAAGGGACTAAGTGGAAGAAAATGAGCACTTGTCATACAAGTCCATTTTTAATGATTGAACAGTCACTTTCTGGAACATTAAAGGGAGAATTTGAGGTGTATATGAAGGAGGCAAAAGCAATATTTTGATGTTAAGGATGTGATTCTGTCTGACTATAGTTAAAAAAAGCTGTATGTTGGGAGATGGGTGCTGGGATACACACGGGCAGCATTGGGCGGGGCCGGGAGTGGGGGCGGGGCAAATCTGGCATTTTGCACTCTAATTCCAGCCAGCCTGGAGGCCTGGAGCGCTAAGAAGGGCCTCACTGTTGCTCTCTAAATCAGCCAGGTATTGCTTACATAAAATCAAGTGAAAACAGCTGTAGGGATAATTAGCTTGATTCTCCATTACATGCCATGAGGGCCAATAACTAAAAAAATGAGTTTTGTTTGGGTTAGAGCTGCAACTCCATCTAGGAGGAAGTCGTAAAAGTAGGAAGAAAAAAAAGAAAAAGTAAGAAGAAGAGAAATCATTAAAAAATACTGTAGCAAAAGTAAACTTGAGGCTTTTGTTTCTGGGCCCAATCTTCAATGGAAGACACACTGTTGCCCTTATTTTTAAAATAGGTTTTATGTTTCCATGATAGCACAGACCAATTAAGACCACTTTTTTTCTCATTTAGTGTCTTGTGTTATTCATAGGCACCCGTACCATCGTACTGTATAGGTAATGTTTGCAAGGAAATGGAGAGCATCTGTGAATAAAATTGATGGCTTTTATAATTAGAATGAAGAAAAAAAAATTTAAACTAAATATTTTTTTAACAAGTGGGAATGCTGAATACCACCAATAAGCCTTTCCAGAAAAAAAGTATATTGCGACATATATCAATTAAAAAAATCATATATATGAAAACAAAATAGAAAGGGGAAAAAACAGTGAGGATATTGCCCAAACAGCAATGACAGGAAGGGCGTCAACTGTGTTTCAGGAAACAGCCATGATTTGTGTGCAGCTGTCACGTCATTTTCAGCAAAACGGCCGCCCCTGAGATGGACAAACATGAATTTAGCTGCTTAATTTGTCTTCCACCTACGCAATATACATAAATCATAATGGAATGTTTATACTGGTGAAGGTGCATAAAACATATTATTGCAAAGACAATCCGGGTTGATTTCCCTTTTGGTACAGTTTAATACCGTTTAATAAAGCATGAACATCATTCTGAATGTGGACGCTGATCTGAGTGCATCTGTTGCGGGTGGTGCAAGAGGGGTGCCGACAGACAAGAAAGAGGAGCGCTCTTTGTGCATATCAACAAGCAGGTTGTGCTCTCTATTATGGTCTGCCATGGGCCATATTTATTGATTCTATGCTACCACCCCAAATCATTAACTTAAAGGACAACCGACGTCTCCGGAAAAGTTGTGTCCATAATTTGTAAAATGGCTTCAAATTACTTCTGCTGAGCGTATTTTACAAAGATTCCACAGCATATAGCTATATTTTCCGTTTTAAGACTCGCGCTGAATATTCAGGAAGTCTTGTTTTTGAGTTGGTGACGAGTCCGTACGTGACGTCACTAAAGGACCGCCCCATGACCGTAAAAAAACGTATTGTAGCGTTCCTTCCATCACGTCAATGTATTTTGCTGTAATGTTTGGTCTGGGAACCTCGTGTTTCACCCAAAACCCGCCGGAAGGCCAGAAGAGGGCGTCCAAGCGCCATATAAGGAATTTATCAGCCTGTGGAAACGGAGGTGGCCACAGGAGGTCGCCATTTTGTGCATCTTTTTTTGTGTGAGAGATTTCTCCCCAAGGTGCCTCAAAATGGCACAAATACATTCTTTAATTGATTGCAAAAATGTATGCGTTCTTCTTCAGAACTATTTGAATCATATTCATAACTGGATGTGTAACAAGAAAGCATATTCTCCGAATCTGAAGCCATTGTTTTGATTCACTAGCAATGCAAGACGTCTTGGCGTGACGTCACTAACTGGGGGCGGGACTTTCTGAAAATGTCCAATTCGCAGCTCAATTTTTTGCAGATTTTGGACACTTTAAGTCATTTTTATTGGTGTTTTGCATTTGACTAAAAATATCATTCGTTTTGGGTATTTTAGATGCTATAAAATGTTTTTCTAATGTCAGTTAAAAAACAAAAAAGTGACGTCGGTTGTCCTTTAAGTGCAGACGATAGCAGAGAAACTTGAGTCACAAATTTAGACAAACTCGCGTTTGGGTTTATACAAGCACACACACACACACACACACACACACACTGTCGCGCACACATACACTTTGTTGCATAACAAATCATGCCACTTTAATAGCACTGCCTGTTCATTTACTTGTGGCTGTAACGCATGGTCACTCTTCAGCCAATGAGCATGCATTGCAGAAGTGGGCACATTCCACATGATCCGTTTTGAAAACCAACACGCTAGGCTCATCTGCTTTCTTTCAGGATCGTTTGAATTTTCATGATGAACACCCAATGTCATGTTTGCATGGTTGATAGAACATTATTTGTGATGATGGCCAGCGGCATTCAAATGTGTGTGACTCACAGTAATACTGTGTAACACACACTGCCCACCCTCACAGCACTGGGTAGCTCTTTCAGCCAGAGACTCTTACACCCACACTGC
This sequence comes from Hippocampus bargibanti, assembly GCF_051943395.1. Taxonomy (NCBI): domain Eukaryota; kingdom Metazoa; phylum Chordata; class Actinopteri; order Syngnathiformes; family Syngnathidae; genus Hippocampus; species Hippocampus bargibanti. The sequence goes on from NC_142734.1 coordinate 11,602,794, forward strand.
AAGAAGGAGAGGCTCGTTCCTACCGACTGCTGTCAGGCTTCCCAATTCTCAATAATCACATGTGAAAAAAAAACTGGATACTTGACACTTGTACTGTAAATATGGGTTGATGCAATACAGCTACATATCTCAATATGCCTTTCTTGATATTTGCACTATGTACAGTTTTTTTTTATGGAACGGTTTTGCACATTTACAGTATACAGTTGACATTTTTATTTTACTATGATTAGAATATCTTGTTTTCTATCCTTTCATTCCCCGACCCCATCCCTTTTCAAATTGCTGTTGTGGACTGCAAATTTCCCCATTGTGGGACGAATAAAGGGTTTCTGATTCTGATTCTGAATAGCCTGTGGGCTGACGCAATGCAGTGCTCTCATCATGATTGACATACATCCCCATTTTTTAAACAATCCTCAGGAACGTAGTGAGTTGTTTTTGACTGTTGTGCTCCCTGAATAAGACACATTCCAAACTGAGTTTCCCTTCCCCCAACTTTTTTTATGAGCACTTGATGTTTGGGCTGCTGCCTTAAGGAGCTCTGGAGGCTCGCCAGACATTTAGCAACAAAACAGTAGAGAAATAGAAAACCTGATCTGATAGGAGACGCTGAGCTTTTATTTGTCCACTACCAGAACCTGATTTCCTGTGATGACAAATCACGTCTAAAACAAGAGGTTTGATGTATCTTCAAATTCATGTGGATTTTAGCACTTCTTTTGTTACGTGGTATTTGACCTCTCGCACAAATATGTATTCATCCTGTTTCTGTCAACAGCTGCTTGCGGCGACAGATCTCGGGAGGTCCAGATACTGCAGTGCCACTGTCGGATTACTACAACTACGCTTGGATTTTGGAGCCGATCACCAGTCAACGGAATTAAAATTACCTATCAGAAGATGCAACAGTCGATTTCATTTACTTATTGATTTACCTTAAAATCGGCGATTGGGAACGGACCTGCCCACTAAAAGACTACACTTGACACTTGTGTTTTATCTGATGGCCATTGAAATACATTAGAATAAATGGTAACAATGACCCCCCCCCCACCCCCGAAATCCCCAAAACACTGGTAATCATTTAATTCATTTCAAATAGGGGGAGGCTGGGTGGTGGTGCTGTTGCAGGGGGGTGAACTGACATCCCCCCACTGCCGAGAAAAAAAAGTAAATGACTGTCCATAATGACAGCACAAATGAGAAAAAGATTTTGCATATCCAACCGATGACGTCATTGATCAGCAAGTAATCTCATGACAACCTATTTTGCAAAAAAAATGCACACAATTTGATGTTCTGATGCAACCCATCAGATTTGTGTGAAGTTTATTTCTTGCCAGACGGACGTGTATTTCGGGAGCCCCAACCTCTGATAAGCTCCAAATGTTGTCTTCTTTTTTGACGAATCCCATGACCCAAATGTAGGGGGGCAGGTAGGAGTGTTGGGCCCACTTAAATGTGCTACACAAATTTGAGCCACTACATGTATTACGAATGTAGCCAAGGCACAGAATTTACAGATGAACTACAGATGGACTATCGATGAGAAGGTTTCTTCAGCCGTCATCTGTACAAAAATGAAGGTTTCGGACGTTTCGCCTCCTATCCAAGAGGCTTCGTCAGCGAACTAAAGTCTGACTGGTCGTATCGGCCCCATAGGGATATATAAATGGGGCCGATACGACCAGTCAGACTTTAGTTCGCTGACGAAGCCTCTTGGATAGGAGGCGAAACGTCCGAAACCTTCACTTTTGTACAGATGACGGCTGAAGAAACCTTCTCATCGATGGACCACTCCTGTACGACTGAGAGCTTACACAGACGTACAGATGGACTAGCGAACGTAATATTCAGTTTAGTTCTGCCACTAAATATTGGACTTTTCACGCAATGGACCTCACAGCCTCAGATCCACGAAGACCTTCTTGATGTACCGTGCCAATGGAGACAAACCATTTTTCAGAGACATTTTTTTGATATTGGACTGGATCTAAACCTTTTCTGTTTTAAGACTGAACTAAAAACTGACCTGACTTTAGAGGAACCTCTCCTCCTTCCTTTGTTCAGGGGCTGAAAGTCACCCACAGTTGAAATGTCGGATGGGGTCATTACATTTCTCTGTTCAGCTTGCTGTGAATTTGATTGCTGAAACAATATCAACGATATGTTTTCTTTAGCTTTTTTTTTTGGGTGGGGGTGACGTCATTTCATATCCTAGTGCCACAATTTTTGGTTTTGAAAAGTAAATTTTGTTTATCTGTTTATTTTTGGCAGTGCATAATATTACTCTGAAGCAACTAGAAGTCTTAGAATCTGTCACTTACAAACATTGACAATTGGACGTTGCCTTCTTACCCAAAAGACACAAAAGGCTCTCTGGGACCTAAAATCTTCCCACATCCAAGGATAAAATTAACCATAAAAATACAAAGCTCAGGTCCTCTACCAGAGACCAGGAAGCTTGAGGGTTCTGCGCAGTATCCGTGCTGTTCCCAGCACTGCACTTTTCTGGACCGAGATATCCGATGCTGTTCCCGGGATCTGTTGCAACCACTCGTCGAGTTTGGGGGTCACTGCCCCGAGTGCTCCGACCACCACAGGCACGACTGTCACCTTTACATTCCAGGCTCTCTCCAGCTCCTCTCTGAGCCCTTGGTATTTCTCGATTTTCTCATGTTCCTTCTTTCTGATGTTTCCATCACTCGGGACCTCTACATCCACGACAACGGCTTTCCTTTGCCCTTTATCTATGACCACGATATCTGGTTGGTTGGCCATTACCATCTTGTCAGTCTGTATCTGGAAGTCCCACAGGATCTAGTAAAGGTAACACGATAGTCACGTTTTTTTTAATTCTTTTTTGCTATGCTACAGTTTATATAAAGAATGCTGACATGACATTTTGAACAAAACACGTTAACTGTTGCCAATCAAATGGTGAATAAGCTACTCTGTCGAGTTAATGTTTGTAAATCTGACTGTGATGACGTCGGTGCCTCACCACCCATGAACCGGTCATCGACTTCATCCGTGACCGTGAATGTTTGTGAGGGTTCTCATAGTATTCACCCTTGACTTGTTCCCACAATGTTTTGCAGTGGTCAGCGTGTTTCCAGTTGTTTTAATAAACTTTGCTTTCACAGGAACTATGAGGTGTCTTTTAAGCCGGATAATGTCAATACCTATGACAGTGTTTGGTGGTCAAAGGGAGTGCAACAATGGCTATTTTCACAAGATGAAAGTTTCACCACCACTAATGGCACTTTCAACAATAGACTCTTGAAGTTTTTCCCAGTTTTCATGGTCTACCAAGTCTCTCCCGCTCTCATAAACTCAGCCAGATGTGGCCCTGGCTTTTCTTCCTCAGAAAACATGGGGCGGGGTGGGGATGGATGTGGAGGTGATCGAGGGGGGACGGCAAAGAGGGCGGGATCACAAATGTGACTGAGCATGTTTGGTAAGACCAGCTGGATGCACCTTGGCACCTAAGCCCGCCAGCGGCTCATGTGCAAAGAGTAGAATCCGGAGATGTGTGTGTCATCACCCTTGTTCAAACTTCCCATCCAGTTGCCAGACGTTTACTGTCATGATACTGGACACTTTTGAATTCTTCATGACGTACCCCTGCACAATGAAATAAAATCCATCCATTTTTTACACCACTTGCTTCATTAGGGAGATGAGATGTGGGTACACCCTGGTTCCGTCACCACACAAGCTTTGACACTTCAAGTGACAGCTTCAAGCAATTGTCACTCGTCAATGAAAAGAGCATGCATGTTTTAGGAATGAGGCGAGAAGCCGGCCGGATGACCTGGAGAAAACTACCACACTCCATATGAAAGCCTGAAGCCAAGATTTGGACCTTTAACTCAAAATTGTAAGGCAGACATGCCAGTTGATCACCGATCCATATTTTAAAATTTGTTTTTTTATTCTTCCTTTGTTCAGGGGGAATATGCAAAGTCCAGACAGTGAGTGCGGACCGGGTCGCAAACCAGCAACCTCTGCACTGTGAAGCCGGTGTCCTAACCACTAGACTACTGGGCCACCATTGGCAGCATTGAGCAATTAAATCGTTACTTTGCCCGTCTCCTTCCACTTTTGAAAAAAAAGTTGCCTTGCCAGCAGTTCTGTGTACTCCAACCTTTTGCCCAATGGCAACTGGGTTAGGCCCAGCACACCTGCGACCTTCGTGAGGATAAATGGATGAGATCATGGATGACTGTTAGTGGAGTTTGACGCACGTATCATTTTGTTTAATTATAATGTGTCATCGTAAAGATTGTTTTGACTTGACTTTGAAATCTCGGACGGGCGAGCGGCGGAGGGAGAGGGAGGGAGAGAGAGAGAGAGAGAGAGAGAGAGAGAGAGAGAGCGATAGAATCAGAATAGATAGAGATAGAGAGATAGATCTATCTATCTATCTATCTATCTATCTATCTATCTATCTATCTATCTATCTATCTATCTATCTATCTATCTATCTATCTATCTATCTATCTATCTATCTATCTATCGTGTTCTACCGGAAACAAATTCCTTGTGTGTTCTACATACTTGGCAATAAAGATGATTCTGATTCTGATTCTGATTCTATCGCTCTCTCTCTCTCTCTCTCTCTCTCTCTCTCTCTCTCTCTCTCTCTCTCTCTCTCTCTCTCTCTCTCTCTCTCTCTCTCTCTCTCTCTCTCTCTCTCCCGCCGCTCGCCCGTCCGTCAGTCCGTCCGTCCGTCAATATATACAAAGAGAGAGGGAATTAGATATTTATTTTATTTATTTCCCCCACATAAATCAGGGATTAGATTTTTTTTGGTGATTGATATGACCACGTGTGACTGTTGTCTTCCATAATACATCGTTTGTTTGAACACATCCTTGTTTGTTGTTGTATTTTCCCATTCACTTTTCTTCCATGACAACGTTTTATAATTTACAGAGTCACGGTATGGTAAAATCATGAGATAAACAATGACCTTCGACAGCGGTCGTTGGGTTCACCGAATAATATTGGAGGTGTAAACCCGTGGATCTCTGCTGCATGTTTGTAGATCATGTAGCATAGAATAATAATTACAGTATAGTCAGTTTGCCTGGAAAGGCCCGTAGGTGATGAGAGCAGCCTGTAAAAGCACACCAGACGATTTTGCGCGGAAGAAACTCGATCTGCTGAAAGGGAAAATCCTAGCTCTGCTCTGGAATGGATAAGGTAATAGCCTCTGGTGCTTTTTCAAGTTTATTTTAGGTAATAGAGAGGTTTGTTTTGTTACAGCCTGTCCCACCCTCGCATCTCTCTCTCACAATTAGATTTGTGGTGTAGCGGAGTCGTGCGCATGCGCGTGGTGTAGTCCACGCTGCCTTGTGGGAGGAGGCCACACGAGCAGGTGAGAGAGGGAGAGAAATCAAGTGAGGGAAGCTCAAGTCGTCTCCCGTTTGTTGCACTTCAGCACACGCACGCCGCGCTCCAAGACGAATCGTTGGCACAAATACGTTGCTGTCTCCCTTATTGTTTGTTCGTTTATTTTTATTTGTTTTGGATACTCCTAACTGCAGCGCGCAAGCCAGTTTGGAACGTCGTATTTATTGTTTTTTTTTTGTTGGAGAGGGGACACTTATGTGTGTGTATGTATGTGTGCGTGTATGTGTGTGTGCAAACCTACAGTCGCGCGGCGGATGACTGTTTGCCACGATTTGGACTCAGGGATTGTCAAAACCGTCCTAGCGCAGAATGGGAGCTAAAGTGACAAGTCGCTCGTGGCGTGGAGCAACGCGTGGATCTTTGCGCAGGTAAACCGCTCATTGACCGGAGAGCGTGCCCGACTGGGATTTTATTTATTTATTTATTTAATATGGATTGTCCAAATAGTGTAGATGCCTTTTTTCTTCAAAAGTGAATTTTTGACACAAGTCGCTTCAACCCATATTGACGACTTTCCACATCTTTTAGAAAGAGCAGCGGATTTGGACTCAATCGTTTCCTGATCGAAGCTTCACATTGTGTTGCTTCGGGGTGCTGAGGCGCACGGAGCGCATCCAACTTTTAATTTTGATTGTTTCTGGAGTGTCCCTTGCCGAAGAAATTTCAACTTTATCTCCCACCCGCGTGTGCACCAGATTGAGATAACCCGGCGAAAGAAGGAAATAAATTTCCAAGTGGACATCTTTGGGATTATTGGTTTGACATCGCCTGCACAAATTGGATGACATCTTCCAGTTCCCTGGTGAGTAGAATATGTCCAAATTACTGTAAATGTAATTTTTCAAGTGCGCCTTCTTGAATGTGTACCTTTAGTTCTGGATTGGTTGTTGTTATTGTTGTACTTAAGGGTGATTAAAATCGAAATAAAGCTGAAGAACGGATACAGCTGTATTTGATCTGAAATAACTAAAATGTCTTTAGCGTGTATTTTCTTTGCGGACGGTTTCATCGTACCGGTTTCTATCAAAGTGTAGTAATTGGCTCCCTCTCCTGGTATGAACTTCAATATGGACGAAACAAAGACGAGATAATTTATGTGTTAAATAATTTGTTTTTTTTTATCTCGCATGTAATCAAAATTAGAATTACTTCATGGAAGTGATATTTACTGGTCTGTGTTGTAATTTTGGCATGGAAAAACCAAAAAGGCTTGGAATAAAAATAACGTCCTCGTGGCCTATTCGGTAGAAATGATCTAATTTCAAATGGCCTTGCAGTCACTCTATTTTTGACATTCCTCTAATTGATCTCCAACGGAAGTGGGCTCAATTCGATGCCACTTTTAGCTCTACAAATGAGTATGCTCGTTAGCAGTCAACGGGTCAACATGCAGGACCATTTTTGGGGGTCAAATGTTTTGTAGGGTGGGGCGGGAGGGGCTCACCGACTACATTTCACTTAACCGATAATTGTGTGTGTATTTGCGTTTTTTATGAAGGTTGTTTGTTTTCATCTGTTGCCATTATTTAATTTCAACGTGTAATCCACATAAAGTCTAATTTACATATATTTGTAATTGCTTCGCATTTTCATGGGTGCGTACGTGTGCATCCACTGCACGTAATATAAAAAAATTTTGTTTGAACATCGCCCTAATTTGAAATGCTGTGGGTGATCCGAGATGCGTTTAACCACCATGGGACGCTTGCGTTTATCGTGCATGCAAACCAAAACACTCCCAAGTCGCAAAGTAAATTTTCAGGAATGCATCAGGCTGGGGTTTCAGTTCCATTGTTCTTGCTGCTTCCACAATTATCATGTGATTCACACACTGCCACCATAAAGTCGGTTCGCACGCGTACAGTACGCGCGCGTGCGCGTGTGTCGAGTAAGAAAGGGATCATCTGCAAATACTATTTGATAGTTGCTCCAGCGAAGAATAATCTACGCGCGTGTGTGTGTGAACGCGAATGACATGTTATATCATCCCTCAGATTGGCGAGACGATGAAGTTGGGATTGAGTTGTGTGTGCCAGCCGACCTGCTGGCCCCTGGGCAGCGTGTTGGACTCCAGACACTGCGTCTTTGCACTCACACTCCTCACACTCCTTATGCAGGTGGTGGTGGAGGCCAACTCGTGGTGGTATGTAATAATAATAATAATATTAATAATAATAATACATTTAATTTATAAGCGCCTTTCAATCAGAATCAGAAAAGCTTTATTCGTCCCACAATGGGGACATTTGCAAAACTCCCAAGGTCACTTTACAGTCACAGGATATGTATGCCCGGATTTGCCTGTGCAGTTTGGCATTTGACATGTCACATTTGGAACGAGACATAAGCGCGAGCACACACACACACACACACACACACACACACACACACACACACACACACACATGCACACACACACACGAACATATACTGTACAGTATTTTCTTCAAAATTAGTTTTTGACAGTCTTCTTGGTTTCAATTACACCACATAGGAAGTCCCACAACACACTTACTGTTGCACCTTAGCATTTCAGGAAGACCTTTCTTTCTCCTGTTTTCTTTTTTTTCGGTTTCTTTTTTACGCCAAGCCAAAATTATTCATATGAATATGCAGAATATCTGTGGTTTCTATTGTTCTCTGTCCCAATGTGTGTCATTTGTCATGCATCTCTGTTGCTGTTAAAAGGGGAAACGATTGATGCACGATGCTCTGAAATCATCCCACTGATACATTCTTTCAAAATTTTGACTGAGCAAAAATATCCATTTTACATTAGAACAAGGAGGGGTGGGGAATGTCACGAAAAAATTAGGAATACTGAAATAATGATATCCAGTGAATTTGCTCACAAATTGAATTACGTTTTGTGAAATTTGAGGCAAGCTGAACACCAACAGATGAATGCACAATTGAGCCTTTGGTCATCTAATGGAAGAGCAATTAGATATTTTACTATCGTCATAGGTGTGGAGAGGTGAATAAGATTTTATTTGAAAAAAAGTAATGAAATAATTTCAGATAAGCCTTTTTTCAAAGTACTTCCAATGATCTGTCACTAATTTGAATCAAGTTAAATGAGTCCACATTTAACTTGCTCATGTATGACTAATAAAAAGGTATATTTAAACTATTCTTACAAAATAACAATCAAATTAGGTTGCTGTAATCCTGAAAATATACATTGATGCATTTATTACCATATTTTCTGGTGCAAGGCCCGATGAACGATGTATCTTCAAACTTTTTCCATGTATAACGCACACCGGACTATAAGACACACGTTCAATGAATGAAAAATGTTCTCCATATATTATTTATAAATAGATAATTTTTTTTTCCAAATATAAAGCACAACACATTATACGGTGCGACAGTAGAGGTTTTGGTTACGCACTACTTCTTCTACCGGGGAAATGGAGTCGGCGGCTTCTGACATTTGTTGCGAGACCTGTTGTGGCTCAATATTACTTCACATATAAGGCGCATCAGCGTATAAGGTGCACGGCCATCTTTTGAAGAAAATTAAGACTTTTGGGTGCGGCCTTTACACTGGAAAAACATATATATATATATATATATATATACATACAGTAAAGTCTCGTTATATCGACATCGGATATATCGATAGTCCCGGTTATATCGATATTTTTTCGGACTCCCTTGAATATCGATATAACGAGACTTTACTGTATATATATATAATATATATATATAGTCGGTCCTCGAGGGCCGCCGTCCTGCTTGTTTTCCAGCTCTCCCAGGAGCAATGCACCTGATTCAAATCATCAGGACCATTTTGATGCTGCTTCAGAGCTGGCTGATGAGCTGATCATTTGAATCAGGTGTGTTGCTCCTGGGAGAGCTGGAAAACAGGCAGGACAGCGGCCCTCGAGCACCGACTTTGGACACCCCTGATATATATATATATATATATATATATATATATATATATATATATATATATATATATATATATATATATATATATATATATATATATATATATATTAGGGTGCGGAAAATCCTACTGGACCCTCCGCACCCTGCCCACCACCTTTTCCAGCTACTCCCCTCAGGCAGGCGCTACCGATCCATGCGCACCAAATCCAGCAGACATTTAAACAGCTTCTTCCCCCAAGCCATTAACTCTTTGAACTCTTTCAACAGTAGCCATAATGGAACTGTATAGTGCCACTTAGCAGTTTTTTTGACAACGATACTAGTGCAGCGTGTTCTACCGGAAACAAATTCCTTGTGTGTTCTACATACTTGGCAATAAAGATGATTCTGATATTATATATATATATATATATATATATATATATATATATATATATATATATATATATATATATATATATATATATATATATATATATATATATATATATATACGCTGATGCGCCTTATATGTGAAGTAATATTGAGCCACAACAGGTCTCGCAACAAATGTCAGAAGCCGCCGACTCCATTTCCCCGGTAGAAGAAGTAGTGCGTAACCAAAACCTCTACTGTAGCACCGTATAATGTGTTGTGCTTTATATTTGGAAAAAAAACGTATCTATTTATAAATAATATATGGAGAACATTTTTCATTCATTGAACGTGTGTCATATATATATATATATATATATATATATATATATATATATATATATATATATATATATATATATATATATATATATATATGTCAATTAGCTCACAGGCCTACTTGCAAGCTTAACATGAAGTAAAAACTCATTTTCCCTTTTGACAAAATGTCAGGCGGTACATGATTTAAGGGGATATACTGTCTGCAAAGTGTCTACGTAAACTATATTTCCTGTGTGTATGTGTTCCGTTGCAGTTGATCAAGTTACACGAGAGGCTAATTGGCTCTCTCGAGGGGCTTGGGGATGGGCTGCTCAGATTGTCTTTTGGCCTAAAACCAGATGCCCGAAGTAGTGCGGCTATTTCTTAATATCCCTCTTCAAATCATTACTTCACAAGTTGTGCTGTGGAAATGTGGAAAATGAGATTGTGTGACAAAATTGTAGGCCGTTTCATCTTCATAGTTTTAGGTGCTGTGAGCACACATTCGGACGAGAACTGTACAAACCAACGGCAATGTGCAAATTGGGTTCAAATGATACACGGTTTGAGTCGTGGAGAACTCCTGCAAAGGGCTAATGCACTTATACTTTAGTTTTCCTTTGAGTGATAACCGTTTCCAAAGGCTGCAGAAAAGAAACACTCAGTCACGGGATGGCGGCTCTTTCGTTGAACTGCTCCCAGCTCAACATTTTTAACATGCGACGAGTTGAGCATGTCTTTGTTTCAAATAGTGTAGACCGCCATCCCCATTTCATTCTTTCCTACTGTGTGCATTTTTTAACCCGCCTCTGGCCATCACATCACTTTTCAATGCCAATGTCTATTAACCAGTCCAGTTTAGTGCCAGGGTTTTTGTCATTTTTACTGAAATTCCAGGACCCACAGAATATTGAGTTATAGGACTACATAAACATTCAATGCAGTGTTAGAAACCTTAGACTCTCTTCTTTCATCATCGATGAAAAGGTTTCTTCAGCCATCATCTGTACTTCTTTACAGATGACGGCTGGAGAAACCTTTTCATCGATGGACGATGGACTCCTGTACGACTGAGAGCTTACACAGACGTCTTCTTTCATCAGTAACAGAGTTAATTCCCAAGTTACATGGGTCTGAAGTCATCTGAGCTTGAAATGGGGGTGGCTGTAAAATATACAATACAGTACAGTGGGACCTCTGTTTACGAACCCCTTGGCTTACTGTCACATCTCGTCGCCGTCCTGGGCGCGCCCCGCCCTTCCTGTCACCTCCTCCGCTGCTCCCTGGAGACGGCCCCTCCCATCATCACGCACCTGGGTTCTCACAGCTGTTTGTCATTCCCTTGATTGTGCCTTCTGACTATATTTGCCGATCGCACTACACCGTCTCCGTCGGAGTATTCTGAAAGCCACCCTCGCTACTTCCGTGCCGTCAGGTCTGCCGTCACCGATCTCTCTCACTCACCTCATCCTGCTGTCATTTTTTCATGCGTGCCTCAGTAAAGACTTGTTCACGAGTATCTGTCTCGCCGTGTATTTTGGATCCAACCTCCCCGCTTTCCTTTCGTCACTCGAGCCCTGCCCTCAAGCCTCAAGTAACGTGACACTTCCGAACTTTTCAGTTTACAAACGTTACATTTATAAAAATTTTACATTGGCATACGAACTATTTTGCGGGATACACACGGAGCTGCCACAATGAGTGATGTGTTGTTCGTGAACGAGCCCGTTCTCCAAACAAGGAAATGGTAGCAGACTTTTTTTTTTGTCCTCTATTCCCTGCCCCCAGTCGGTGGTTAAAGCCACGTGATTGGTGAAGAACGCAGCAGTGGGGGATGGGGTTACAGACAGGGAGAGAGTGAGGCTGTTCTCCAAAAAACAAAATGGCGTCTTCGGTTAAAGCCAGGTGATTGGTCAAAAACCCAGGAGTGTGTGTGGGGGGGGGGCGTTTAAACATTAAAGAGACAGGCAAACAGAGAGAGTGAGAAAACACACACGCGAAAGGGAGAGGACAGAGATTGAAACAAAACAAAAACAAAAGTGAAAAAAAAACAAGTAAAATGGTGAGAAAATGGATAGAAAACAGTGAAATTTGGACCCATTTCAACTTTGACAGTTCAAAAGCAGAGTGTAGACTGGAAGGTTAAATATCCCATCAATCAGGCTCCACAAATAACCCGCACAAGTCATCTGTACACTTGATTCAAAAAGCTATCAACCCAGCTAAACAGATCACAATTGATGAACTAGATACAATTATGACAGAGAAAGCACCTACAAGGGATCATTCCTCAAGATGGTGAAAGAAGCCTTGTTCCTCATCAAGTCTTTAATGCTGAGGAAACCGGACACTCCATTCCATCAAGCCATTAACAACCATCACAATGTTAAATAAAACGACTTTATTGTACAGTACAGTTTATTTATTTAATCATAATACTATAGCTCATTTATTACACATAAAATAAGGTATATTTTGTGTAGTTTTAAGGCTTAGAAAATTAGAAAGTAGAAAATTATGTTTTATGGCAGGGGTCGGGAACCTTTTTGACTAAGAGAGCCATAAAAGTAAAATATTTAGAAATGTTTTTCAGTGAGAGTCACACGCACGCGAGCACGCGCACACACACGGGCATGCGCGCACGTACAAACGCGCGGGTGCACACACACGCACGCAAATACGCACGCAAACACGCACGCAAACACGCGCGGACACTTTTCAACAAAATATCAGAATGTATTATTTAAAATAACTTTGTGACAGTACTCACCGTTAACATGAATGGTTTTCCGTTCCTCGTGATTGGTAAAAATACAGGCAAACGATCGGAATGAAATTCAACTTGCCGGTCCAGAGGTTGAAGTTACTGCTAGCTAGCTTGCACACGTGCTCATAAGCTTCCACACTTGCTATCTGCAATATACTTCTCGCAGAAGTATATTGCTACTAACGGTAACATGGGGCTTGTTAAAATGTCACTGACATTCGACTGTTTCATCGATGGAATTGTTTCATTGCTAATTAGAATCAGAACATTTTCTCTCCTCAAAAGCGAATGCTCCGGTGCACTCGTTGGGCTCATTTAAAGGGGCGTTTACCTGTTTCAACATGACGGCCAGTATCATCCAACCAAAATTGCGCTTTCTGCCAACTGTAGCCCCAACAGGAAATGAACGGCGAAAAAAACGAGAGTATGTATTTAGTTTTATCGGCGAGCCATATGCAATCATCAAAAGAGCCACATATGGCTCTCGAGCCAAAGGTTCCCGACCCCTGTTTTATGGGGACCTGGGAATGGATTATTCTCATTTGAATGTTTCCTATGGGAAATTATTTTTTGGGATACACACTTTTCGCCTTACACACTCTGTCTGGGAACCAATTAAGTTCGTAAGCCAAGTTCCCACTGTATATACATATTGATTTATTTAGGGCTTTAACAACAGCTGAAGATGTAAGAAAGCGCTAACATGGACAAGAGATAAATGCTGCCCCCTCATGGACGGGAAAAACATTGCCAGAGGTCTGACCAGCGCTTTATCGGCACCCCTTGAAAGAAAAACAAAATCCTGAACAAATTCGGGAAGGCCGATCTAAGTCACACTTTTCAATTCCCGAATACATTTGGGAATGGCAGCGAATGAGTTAAGATCGAAAGCTTTTCTGAGAATTCTGCCGGACAATAAAATGCTCAGAGTCTGAAAGACAGAAAACCAATCAGCTGTTGATTATCTTTTATAGTGTTTTTTTTCTTACTCGTTTTGGCTGGCAATGGTACATACTAATTGAAACCATCTGCCTTCTCCTCTAGGTCTTTAGCCATGAACCCGCTGCTGATCCCCGAGGCCTACATCATCGGTGCCCAACCTCTGTGCAGCCAGTTGGCGGGCCTCTCACAGGGCCAGAAGAAGCTATGCCAGCTCTACCAGGACCACATGCAGTACATCGGCGAAGGCGCAAAGACGGGCATCAGGGAGTGCCAGTACCAGTTCAGACATCGGCGCTGGAACTGCAGCACAGTGGACAACTCTTCTGTCTTTGGACGGGTCATGCAAATAGGTAAGTGAGACGTAATCCTTTTTGGGAAACTGACACAATGAGCAAATTGTCTGTTGAGACTGCGCTACCAATTAGCATATTTCAATATATAGTATGTATCATAGCCGAGAATGAGCTTGTCTTTTTGATGGCCAGGAAACAAGTTTGAAAACGAAGGCATGCATGTTTAACATACTCATTTAAGCTTGCGGAACCTGACAAACCATGCTCGGATAAAACCACTAAATATTTTCTTTGGACGAATGCCTGCTTCTCAGGAAAAAAAAGGGTGGGGGGGGGGGGGGGGTGACGTCAAGTTTTATTGATCATAATCTTGCAAATGGCTTATAATAAATCCCAGGAATGTGGTTGTTGTAATGTCAGCACTGTTGCTGCAGTTTTGACAGCATGCTGGTATTTCACAGTTTTGTCCGGCTTGGCCAGAGCGATGTGTATTCTATGATTAGGCGCTCCATGGCTTGTCACCTCCAAAGATTCTATTTTGCTTTACCGTTTTGGGGGTTTAAAATTCTGGGCATGGAAAGTTACAAGTATGTCAAGATTGGTCTTGGCATTAGGGATGGATGTGTACCGTTTTTTCCGGTGTGTAAGGCACACCCCCAATGAATGGTGTATTTTCATGTTTGATATAAAAGGCGGACCAGACAATAAGGTGCATCTACAATGAATGAAAAATACTTTTCCAAATATAATAGAAATAAAAAAGAAATATAAAGTTTTCCAAGTATAAGGCGATACAGTCGAAGCTGGGATTACGCAATACTTATTCTACGGGAGGGAAATGGAGTCGGTGGGTGCTGAAAGTGGTTGACAGACCTTTTCACATATTCACCTACGTATAAGGCGCAGGGTCCTCTTTTGAAGAAAATTAAGGCTTTTGGGTTTGCCTTATACACCAGAAAATACAGTACTTTAATTGTACACTGAATTCTCAAAAATGTAGACACTGAAAATGTATTTATTTAACTTCCTTAAAGTTTGACTTTATGAGGCTGTGGCTTGAAATATGTCTTAAGATTGATGCTATAGCCCCGTTTTGGAGAATTTATTTTTAATTTTCTGTGCTTATGGCTCCAGTTTTTTCAGAGCACTTTGCAATATCTATCCTGCCAGTGAGAGTTTATCCAAAGCACATTTCACTGCACTAGATTGGTCTTTTTTTTAAATAATCTCCCAGGCAAGCAAAGATGCTCACCTTCCATATTGGTCTCCTAACGAGACCGTCTTTCTGCTGGATTGATGGACCCTGATTTTGATTTAAGATCCAGCTACGGGCAACGCGGAAGCAGTTGGATTCAGCTACTCTGCCTCTCTGGTTTTCTGCAGGGTGGTTTAAAGAAGGAGAAGACACTTGAGTCTGTCGACAAGTCTGATTCAATGCCAATATTGAAAGGATGAATTTAGAAAAGTCAAGCATCTGAGTAATAAATTGCCCCCTCTCTAATCCATTCCTTTGCAGATATTGCAGTTTGGTGCATCTCAAACTTTCTAACAGGCTTCCTTACCCACACCATTCCTTCTCTTTTCTTTCGGGTGCCTCTCTTTTGAGTTCCTATGGGTGCCTTTTTCCATTCATGCCTTGACAAATCTTTTCAGTTTTTCTTTCAAACCCTTTTCCTTCCGTGCACTTTGTCCATCTGCTTTTGTCATTGCAATACTTGCTTTGTGGCCATAAGACCGTGTAAGATGTGCAGTTCCATTTTGTATCAGTCAGCTTCTATGTTTTTTGTCAAACCTTTCTTCTTTTTGTATTTTTCTCCACATAGCTCCTCAGTATTGCTCTTTGGTCATTATGGCGAGCTCTAATTTGCTGAGGTGCATTTCGTGTTACTTTCTCAGGAGTAAATAATGAGCTAGGCTGGGGTTCGTTAACAGAAAAAAAGTATAACAGAATCCATCAGTCGTGACCGACAATGAAAGAGACCTTGTGGTTTTCCTTTGGAGAAAACTGAACAGTTCGTGGGGGGAATTATTTGTCATCCGAAGCTCTAGCTCAATCCCAGTAATGGCAACCCAAATTCCACTTTTCATCATGTTTGCCGAAAAGTGATCAAGTGCTCCGCAACAAGCGCCGGCGCATCCCCGTTGCAAACTAAAAGAACCACGGTGTTAAACGAAGGCAGTTGCGTGAAATGAAAGGCTTTGTTTGCTTTGCACCCAAGCATTTCGAACTTTTTGCTCACAGGCAGTCGAGAGACGGCCTTCACCTACGCCATCAGCGCAGCAGGGGTTGTGAACGCAGTGAGCCGCGCTTGCAGAGAGGGGGAGCTGTCCAGCTGTGGGTGCAGCCGTGCCGCTAGGCCCAAAGACCTACCGCGAGACTGGCTGTGGGGCGGTTGCGGAGACAACCTCAACTACGGCTACAGATTCTCCAAGGAGTTTGTGGATGCGCGCGAGAGAGAGAAGAGCTACCCCAAAGGCTCGCAGGACAGCGCGCGGCTTCTAATGAATCTTCACAACAACGAGGCCGGAAGACGGGTACGTGTGCTGACGCAAATTCCGAGCTGTTTGTGTGTGAGCAATAGATCCACACACCGTGTTCTCCTGCATGCTTTAAAAGGGCCACGCAAGTGAGACAAGCTGGGTCAATCAGATTCTTACAGCTGCCGGCTCTCCCCCGCTAGATCTGAGGGCCAGATAGTATCGCTCTGACACGTCAGGGGTTTCATTTACCTCCCCAAACATCTTGAAACCACCTCAAAGCAAACGTGCAGCCAAGATATTGCTAGTCAGGCATTTGTATTTCCAAGTGTGGGCTGTGTCACTCTATTTTGCTCAAATGCGCATGATCAGATCATGAGCCAACGTGAATTATGACCACAGGGCACATAATAAAGACGAATCGTGCTTGATTGTCTTTCTATCCCCACACTGTGCTTCCTTTGCCCCCCCTTCAGACCGTGTCCGACCTTGCACACGTGTCATGCAAGTGCCATGGGGTCTCGGGCTCATGCAGCCTTAAGACCTGCTGGTTGCAGCTGGCCGACTTCCGCAAGGTGGGTGACGCCTTGAAGGAGAAATACGACAGCGCCGCAGCCATGAAGCTCAACTCTCGCGGGAAGCTGGTGCAGATGAACAACAAGTTCAACCCCCCGACCAGCCACGACCTGGTGTACATCGAGTCCAGTCCAGACTACTGCCTGAAGAATCAAAGCACCGGCTCCCTGGGCACAGTGGGGCGTCTTTGCAACAAGACCTCAGAGGGGATGGATGGCTGCGAGCTGATGTGCTGCGGTCGCGGTTATGACCAGTTCAAGGCTCAGTTAGTGGAGCGTTGCCACTGCAAGTTCCACTGGTGCTGCTACGTCAAGTGCAAGCGTTGCACCAAAATCGTAGACCAATTCGTCTGCAAGTGACACTCCAGCTGCAGACGCCGTCAAGGCAAGGAGTCCAAATTGGAGAGAGAACGGAAGAGAGAAACTATCCAAATTATATTTATAGAGTTAAACAATTAATGCTGTTGCAAAAGAAAGACTTGACTTTTCCCCCTTTACCCCAAGTAAATCACATCTTCACGAACTGAGAGTATCATGAAATATTTATTTTTAAATTGTTTTATTTTGGCCCAGCTGATTTTGAACCCCTACAAGTGCCTCTAATGGCTGGAAACACGTCTTCCTAATCATTGAATTAGTTTCTTTTGTGATATTTATCTTACGGATCACAAAATGGAACCATGCTTTCCATTTTCTAAGCAAAAGTAGTGCGATACTTGACGCACGGTTGACTTTAAAGTCATGTTTTGTTGTATGGCTGCGTTGACAGGAGAACGCCTGTGTGTTGTATGGATGGATGTGTCTTCACGGCCCTATTCCCAAACCAGCTCTCACATCCCCAATCCCAACTTCTCAACTTGTAGAGGGATCGCGTTCTTTTGTGTGAGTCCAGAGACGAAAAATGGGTTAAGATGCAGAACGTGTTTGTTGGGGCTGTGCTATTTATTAAGCTGTCCCTGAAGCCCGAGCGATCCCCAGGTGCTGCAAAAGCTCTCCACCGTGATGCACTTTTGACATACTTGTCGTATGTGTCTTTTCAGCTATTTTTTTTTCAACTGCAGTGCATCAGTTAATGTATCCGTATTATAGCCAACACTGTTTTCCATATGAACTCAGCTTATTCATTTGCCATAGTCTACAATACATAACCTGGTTTGGATATATATGGGCAAGTCTTTGATTACATTGGTAAAATAGTTCTATGTATATGGTATATTCAACCGATCAGTAAACTGTATTTATTTTTATTTTTGTTTTGTGAAACCGGATCCACCACTATCGCTGCAAAATATGACTCCTTTAGTTGGACACTGCGGAAGTCACTTTGAAACAAGTTGTCACTCACTCTCACGGCTCTTCACGATTTTTGTAAAGGGAAATGCACCTTATATATCTACTCATTTTTTTCACTCATGTTCGGTGTTCATGTTAAGACACATTTTACAATCGAATGGTCCAATTCACAATCGCCACATTTTTTTCCAATGCCACTCATAAAGTCAACTATCTCTACCGGTCCGGCTTTATTTCTGTATATTTATAAGCTTCCTCTGTCAGTTTGAGGTTTGTTAAATTTAATGTGTAACAGCAAATATTTTGTGATATTTTACAAATTGACTAAATGTTCAACTTTGTTTCAATAAATATATAAAACCCGACTATTTACTCAGATTGACTTTGACAAGTTGTCTTCTTTGGATCACCGCAGATGTCTGCATGACCAAGTAGGAAGCTGTTCGTTTGCAAAGTTCCAAGTTGAGTATGTCTCCTCTCGGTCGGATGCCGTGACAGGCAGTCTAACCTTCCTGAAATGACAGCCGTGCGGCGGGAGCGCAAGGTTGCTCGAGAGCCGGAGGTGGGCTGCCCCGAAAGCATCTTAGTTGTGGTTAAATTACGTGCGGCGCTCAACAATCCGCTGACAGTGGGTCAGTAAATGGAACCATTAATCATATTGTTGTCGGAAGACGGGGATTTTCAGTGTGGGCAGCAGAGTTGGAACTGCATGGAAAAAAAACGGGCCTTGTCACAGGCTGCTGGAGCTCAAATGGAGAACAGAAGAGAAGATTAGGTAATAAGAAACGAAGGATTACACGAGCTGGAGAAATACGAGAGGAGTCACCGACAAGGCGATTGAATGAAAGTGCAGTTAAAGAACTAACAGCGAAAGGCTTGAGAGTGGTTTCGTTCTTGGTGGTGCTTTGGCCTTTCAGAGTCAGTGGAAACGTGATGCGCTCATCCAGCTTGCTGCACTAGGCACACTTTCAAAATGTGAAAATGGCGCGCCATGTAAATGAGTACTGCTTCAAGACCGACATGATTTTTATTTTGGTCAGGTGGCTGCAAAATAAATCTGAATCCAGATACATTTTAGCAGTAGACTACTACTCTATTTAAAAAAGTACATATTTGGATCCAGATACTTTAATTTATGGTAACCAATTGACAAAATAAAACACTTTTTCTCCTCAATTGCTTTTCATTGTTAGAATCTGACCATTGTCATCTGACCCTGTACACCAAATACATTCTGGCATTGCTACGATTTGTGTAGTACAATACAATACAATACAATACAATACATATTGATTTATATAGCACTTTAACAACAGCTAAAGCCATAACAAAGGTCTTAACATGGACAGCTATCATATATACAGGAAATAAAGCAGTCACATAGTTAGGAGAAAGCACCAGGGAGTGAAACCAAGATCAAGTCAAAGTCATACTGAGTCGAATGCCAAAGAGTACAAGTGACTTTTGAGATGGATTTTAAAGATCGGCAGTGAGCGAACTTGCCGAATGTTCAGTGGCAGGTCATTCAACTGAGTGGGACCAGCAAAGGAAAAGCCTCAATCCCCTCTGAGCCTCTGATTAGTTTTTGGCACATCTAATAATGTCTGGATAAGCTTGGAGAGGTAAGGGGGAGCGAGGCCATTTAAAGATTTGACGACAAATAAGATCTTGAAAATAACTCTAAAATGTATAGGGAGCCAGTAAAGGGATGCCAGAGTAGGAGTTATGCTCCTCTTGATGCTCTTGGATGCTCCCTCTTACGAGTACCAGTCAAAAGCCGAGTAGCAGCATTCTGGACCAGCTGGAGACACGTGTACCCCACTCCCACCTATGGTCCGCACACACGTGATGCACGAGGTTTCTTGAAGTGCTTAAAGCCAGCATGACTCTTGTAATAGCACAACAAAATCCAGGGGATGCAGTGAGCTGAGGGTGGAGGAAACATGACACCCGCAGGTGCAAAGGTAGCCACTTTGCTCAGCCGCAACCACCTTTTGCTTTTAAAGTGTTTGGGCGCACGGCTGTGAAAATATTTTTTTTTTCTGCCTGCTGTGTGCAGAACAACACTTTCTTTTGCAGATTTTGGTCACGGAGCAAAGGATTGTTATTTGGGAATCGTACACATAATTAAAGTGAACCGCAAGTGTAGACTCACGTCCAGAGAGCAAGCAAATATTCCAACTTGGATCAGTTTCTCAAAAAAACAGATTTTGAATTTATTGTTTTGGTTTTTATGCTTTACCCCCATTAAAACATGCTGCTTATTCTGTTCAAGGTTAAAGATTGCGCTGATCCCAAACCGACATTGGTGGCAATTTTCACACCTAAATAGACTGTATTGACTGTGGTAAGAAGCCAGAACGCCTGGTTGTAACCCAATGCACAGGTCAGGTGAGAAAATGCAAACTTCCCAAGTTCTTCTCCAGGAACATTAATATTCCTCCAAGGTTTTTAAAGGATGACTACGTTTGTGTTTTCTTAAAAGCGAGCAGCTGCTTAATGTAAGGCTATGTGCCTTCGCTGACCGCCGCTTCTTAGAATGAAGAAATTATTTTATTTGTGTTCAGGCAGTGGAACGCAGTGAAAGGGTAACAACCACACTAATCGACACACTACATTTACACGAGAGTTGACCATCTGTGAAACGAAACCTCTGCTCAAGCGTTTTTTTTCTGGTTAAACAGGCAATATAATGGTAGGGCGGGTGCATTCTTAGGTCCATACGCGTTTTCTTCGACTGCTTATGTTGCCACATCAAATCAGGGCTACATTGTGCATAGCGAAGTGTCACTGGTCAGAGCCAAGGCAACGCCATAAAAACACACACTTGCTATTGATCTGGGCACCTTTTGCTCAGAGAAGTGAATCCATGAGCTGTCAGGTTCAGCAGCTCTGGCAAGACTCAGCCTTGCTCCATTCCAAGGTTCTTACTGTAAACGCGGTGCAGCTACAATCGGGCCAAAATGAGTGTGCCCCGCAGTGCTCCATTTAGAACTATTTGGGGCTGCGGTTGTGTGTTTTCAAGAAGAAGGGCAGGACGCCACACCGTGACGTTGCAAACAGTCTGGATTGGATCAACGAGACGAGCTGGTGCCACACAGCTACCAGCTCTTGCTTGCCTCGCTGCCAGTTCTATCCCAGTGTCCTCCTGTAGAAAACCACTCGCACCACAAGTTGTTTCAACAGGGCACCACGTCGGCTTAAAATAGAAAGTTTCTCAATGTGCCATGACTGAAGCTTTTGTCCTACTATGCACAGCATGTGAGAGCAAAAGAAATGTGATTACTTTTATAAATCAACGTCACTAGAGTTACTGTTCTCATTTTAGGAAATATTGGAGCAAGAGGGTTTGATTCTGGGTCAAAGTGCTTAGCCCCATTTACCCTGCAATACGCACAATCATTACAGAGTGCACACGTGTCAACTCAACTACAAAGCAGAATAAATGATATGGCATGAGGTAATTGCAAAGTGGAAACGTCAACGAGAAGAATAGCTGCCTGCCTGTGTGTGCATGTGTGTGAATAGCATAGTGTTGCAGCTCATCTCGCTTTATTGCTCACAGATGTGGAAAGATAATCACTTTCATAACGGAGGATTCCAATCTGTTATTTCATATTAAATATCTGGATGATATTAAGTGACATTTTTCTTTCAAGGTGTGCTTTAAATCAATTTACAGAACTTGGATGACCAAAGTAAACATTGACAGTGGCGCCTGGTCAACATTCAGACGTGTATATATTTCCTTTTATCTTCAACAACATAAAACTGACAACACCATTCACATCAAATCATTGGAATTGGAATTAAACATGTTTCTCCACATTGTATTTGAGAAATGTTGTCGCTTACAAACTTTTTGAATCAAACCTGCTCTTTGTTGCCCCTTCCATGTGGATGACCAAAGTAAACATTGACAGTGGCGCCTTGTCAACATTCAGACGTGTATATATTTCCTTTTATCTTCAACAACATAGAACTGACAACACCATTCACATCAAATCATTGGAATTGGAATTAAACATGTTTCTCCATTGTATTTGAGAAATGTTGTCGCTTACAAACTTTTTGAATCAAACCTGCTCTTTGTTGCCCCTTCCATGTGGACAATGCAAGAAAAACTCACCTGGCTTGCCATGTGTGTCCCCATTGAGATCTAAGGGCCAGGTCAGTAATCAGTAGCTGATTTATTCTGTCAGCATGCATGTGAAATGTTGGTGTATTACACGAAAGTGGTCTTCTGTGCCCAGTTACGGTTAACATTATTTGTTAGCGTAGTGACTGAGCTTCCTTTTCCATCCACATTCTGCCAGTTAAATGCCACCGTTACCTCACTGACTGTTGACAGCCTGAAACTGAGTAGTTCACGATGCTAAAAGATAAAACGCTTTGCAAAAACATTTCCACAAATGTGATGATGTTATAGTATGAGAAATTGTCTTACAGGGAAATGAGATGTTGACATCTCACATGCAAGTGAGATAGGAAATTTTAAGCTTTCTCTCCACCGCTTGGCAGTAAATACTCTTTTTAACTTTAATAGTTACAGTTTGTAATTCTTAATCGAGCATTAAATCATAATTTACTTGTGGGGATGAATATGTATTAGATTTTACAATTGTGAAAAACTAAGATAATTTAGCATAAATGTGCAGAATTTCATGGCAGTGTTCCTTTTTATTTTTTTCTGCTTAAAAATCATTTTCTCGACCTGGTTCTTTGCAAGTTGGCTGTTGTCAAAGTATAATTACACTTTTCTTGGAAACAATTGCACGTTTGCAGGGTTTTCCCTTCCTGAGGCTTAGCATTCCATTACATTTCCAAACCAACGAGGATTTCTTTAACAACAACATCCCATTTGTCTCTTTCTGTTGCTTAATTAAACTTTGGGGTTAAGTGAACACCATCATTCCACTCAGGATAGAACATGTAAAAGCACATTTTTCTGCAGTAAGAGGAAATGGCAGAGGAAGAAATCTGACAGTGACGGATGCTCTTTGGGTGTCTCAGATGAAGTCAATGTTTGCATTAATGAAGCACACCAAGTGAAGTGATAAAGTTCGAGTTTACTGGGAGCTTGGTGGGTTTGACTTCTGGGGCCAATCAATCAGCAGCGAGCCACTTTTCGGTTCCAATCTATTAACGTGCAGTAATAATACGATTACAACAAAAACAAAGAACAGATCTCTGTCTTTCCGCTTTAGTAATTAAATCAACCACTGAATCAATAACCACTGGGTTATTGATTCAGATTCTTTTCTAACATGTGAAAAGTGCTTGCGACAGAGGGTATGGCCCTCGATTTTGACTGTGAGTGCGCACGAAATAAAGTTATGGAACATTAATTTATTTACATTCACGCTCAAATGACAAGCCTCGCCAGGGAAGAAAAATGGGTTTTGGTTTTGACATCTGCGTTAAAACATTTGAATCAGTGCAAACACGAACACGTGACTGTGTGTGCATGATTTGGGGTCGCAATGATAAAAATTACTTCAGTGTAATCTTATGCAGTTACCTCATTTACTGCCATTCACAAATTTATTCGGGAATTGAAACTATAATGTGGAGCGCCATTCCCGAATTAGTTTGGGTTTTGTTTTTCTCTTGCTTGGGTGCTGATTAAGCGCTGGCCAGATTTCTGCAATGTTTTTTCCTTTCCACAAGAAGCAGAATTTCCCATCTTTGCATGTTAACGCTTTGTTCCAGCTTCAGCTGTGGTTAAAGCGCTATATAAAGCAATATGCACTGTATTTTGGACAGCCGCCCTTATTTCAAGCTCATATAACTACAGACTCATATCATTTAGGAATTAACTCTTTTTTTCTCATGATTAAATGTTTATGTAGTCCGAAAACGCAATATTCTGTGGGTACTGGAATTCGAGTAGTGACGTGCAGTCAGGGGAGTCTGGTGAGGCTGTGCCTCACCTGTCATCATGGAAATATCAAATGAAAAAATAAATTAAACAGTTATATTTATTTAGTGATTTGTACTTTAAAGTTCTTTTCCATTTAACTTCACAATTTTTGGATTTTTTTTTCAAAATCACTGAATTTTCACGTTTACCGTCCAAATACTAAGCAGAGACGAGCGGTGAGGCAGCAGCTGGCTGAGCCTCACCATGGATTGCGCAATGACTATGCGAACTGTGCTGGCTTGCTCTGCAGTGAGACCGCATTGCTGTCCCTCTGCATATCACTATTAAAGTGTTCAATCACTTTTAGTATATGAACTAAATTTCTACAGTTTAGCTGCATGGTGTATATAATGTACAGTCACTCTACATTATAAACACTGTACTACAGTGTTTATTTTATTTTATTTTATTTGCACAGGTGAGGCACACAGTTCTCCTGCCTCATGACAGGGGGCGCTGGTGATTCCAGAGAGTCTTCTTGCAACTCCTCGGCTGCACAATAATAGAATTAGTGACAGCAAGCTACAGTAAACAGTTAGCAAGTGAATTGCAACCATCCCGTCATTGTTTCGTGTTGCTTGGCCTTATCTTCAGAATATCTAAATTGAAAGGATTTTCTAAATTGGACTTTCAATCAAAGCAGGAGATAATCATGAAAGGAAGACCAGCACCGGACTGTATAGCTCACAAAAGGTGAGGGATGGATGTAAATCTCCTGGACATTCTCAGCTTTTTGGCTCAGAAGGATCTCATAAAAACTATTCCTGAAGTGACAAAGTGGCTTCAGCTAGTGCTCACCGTTTCAGCTACTACAGTGTCAGTGGAGCGGTCATTCTCAGCACTGAAACGACTGAAAACATACAGTCGGAACAGGACTGATCAAGGACGACTTTCTTCACTGGCAGTGATATCCATTGAGACAGAGAGACTTTTAAAACTGACAAAAGATAAGGAAGGCTTCTACAAAGAAGTTATTGATGCCTTTCTTCAGAAGGAGCGGCGCATGGACTTCATTTATAAGTAATGGTAACACGATAACGTTTTCTTTTTTTCTATGCTACAGTTTGTATATATAAAGAATTTTGACATGACATTTTAATCAAAACATTTTAACTGTTGCCAATCAAATGGTGAATAAGCTACTCTTTATAGTTCATATGTTAGTAAATCTGAGTGTGATGACGTCAGTGCCTCAGCAGCCACGAACCTCATCGCACGTCACTGAATTCGACTGACAATGACAAAAATCCTGGCACTGGAGTGGACACATTTTTGCACGTCTGGCAGTGAATGAGTTAAACTTCAGATGAAACATGTCCAGTTGATAAAAACAAAAGACAATGGCAACAATAAAAACAATGGCAACCGTGGTCTTCGTCAGTCCACATGAGCTGTGGTGAAAAGAAATCAGACACTTATTTCCAAAAACAATCATGTCCATTTAGTCATGCAGTTGTGGAATAGAGAATGTCATTGCCAGTGTTGTTATGAAGGATTTCCGTTCATCCAAAGAGGTTGCGCAGCGACGATTTGGACACGGAGAAGAGGACACATTCGCTCATAATTTTTGAGGGTGGAAAAAAAAAAAGAAAATTAAGAGACCACAAGATATTTTTCCACCCGCCCAACGGTTTGGCCTGGCTTTTTTTTCACATGATCGACACTCTGGCAAGTGACAGCCACCATTAAAAACTTGACATAATGTGTTTAAATAGGGGTTGTACAGTGAGTTCCTCGTGATTAATGAATATACACATGGCACTGATGGGAAAATGACAGGAGATGCAGGTAATGTCTCACAAGAACTAAGAAACCACAAATCCCTCTGAGGGCAAAAATTCTGTCATGGAATATTTATGCTTCCTATTTTGCTTCCAGGTACGGTGAGATTTGCTACGTGTTTGTTTGCCCTGACAAAGACTAAAAACATTTCAACATGCAACGAAAACAAATTATCGTAGATCTTCCCTGCAGCCAACTTGGTTCCAACTACTGTACTTGATACATTTTTGTTTTCCCTTTTTTTGGGGGTTGCTTCGAGGCTGACCGGAGTTTATGGCTTCACGAGTGTGGTTTTGGATGAATCCAGGAAACCGTTAGACTTTTGGGACCATAAAGAGAACTTGATCTGTTTTTACACTATGAAATCACGAATCCTTTCTCAAACTATTAAACAGTGATAAATAAATAAAAAAGAATCCTGTGCTAAAAGTCAAGACCAAGACAAAGACCAAAGAAAAAAAAGGAACCATAAACCCAAGTTGATCTTTTTGGGTGAACTAATTACCTTCCACAACAATCAAGTTCAGAAAATGGTTACCAACTGTATGTCTCACATTAATATTCACGTCATAATTTCAGTCACATTAAAACATGACCAAAAACCGTCAATCAACACAATTTTGTTGGATGTTGCTCTTAGTTGACCACAATTGTTCGCGGTGCATGTTGCGCAATCTAAAGTTCAAATCAGAGCGACAGAGTTCACGGATGACTTTTGAAAGCTTTCGGCGCACCGCAACCTGCAGCTCTACCATGCGAGCTGGGCCTTTTTTTTCATTAGACTTGGCACAGGACTTCAACACAAGACATAATTCAGCATTCGGTTGCCATTTTTTGCTTTGGTCGAGTGAAATCAAACTGGAGGTGCAGTGAAATGCGATGATTCAATCTTCACCATGCATAATTTGATGAATTACAGTTTGGCATGTGGAGCAATAAAAATAAGCATTACCTGCGATATTAATTAGGGTTCTGCAAAGACTCTAAATGAAACGAGTAAGCAACGCCACTGCATTGTATGAGAACACAAGCTCTTTCCATTGAGTCTTAGAACACAGAATGGATGGAAAGAAATTTTAACGCAACACTTATGAGATATCTGACGTCTCTGTACCGGCATGTAACCATTGATCAATGATCACTCGCTGACCCGCTCGCTGTTGTACCGCATCGAGGGGCCAGCTCTTTGCTGCCATTTTGACATCCAACTTGCAAGAAAGCTGAAGGAAGTTTGGATCATGGCCCAGCATCATGACAGACTGGCGCAGAGCCCGATTCTCCAGTCCCTGCCTTGGGGCCTGCAGGCCTGGGGCTGGAGCGTGACAGGGCCCCGCTATCAACACCTGATGAATGTGTTCTGGCTCATGTGTGTGCGTGCGCGTGGACATGCCCGTGAACTAGCTTTGGACGCACTTATATTTATTGAATTTGAGAGAGATAAGTTAGGGAAGATTGTATTTGGTCAATGTGTCATCCCAAGAAGAGATGTACACACTTATCACACGAGAGCACAATAAACGTGTCGTAACGTGGTCACACCACAACATTAAAGTTATCTCAAGTTGACGTGTGAGATTAAGGAAGACATTATTCGTCAGCGTCAAGAAGAAAAGCACGACTATCTCATTCTCGATCCTTATAGTTTTCCCTGAGTCTGGAGTTCAAAAGAAAGACTTTATACACAATCAGATTGTCTGGATGGGATCGGCAGATGTTTTGCATTTTCAGGTTCAATCGTTGCACGTTTTGTTATGGTTTAGTTTAACAGCATAAAACATTTTCTTGTTTTTGTTTAGTTGTTTTACTCATTTTTTTTGGGGGGGGTGGGGGTGGTTAGAGCCCCCCGCTTCCACACATCTGTGTATAAAATCTTCATCGGGATACCCGGGAGAATTTTTGTGGATTTGATTCTTTGTTGTTGTTGTTGTGTTTTTTTCATATGATTGAGGCCCGTTCAACTAAAGAAAGTTGATAGTTGGAGATCTAAAATCAGATGAGCTGAAAAAGTGAATTTGTGACAACACTGACGGCACACTGTGTACAAAGGCACATCTCTCCTTTTTTCTTAAATGATTTTTAATTTCATACATACATGTAAATGAACTGTTAATGCTTAATGCTTGAGAACTACCTGTACTGTATTTCAGCAGAATTTGCCTTCTCTTGTACAGCTCATGCTTTTGCAACAGTCCAGTACAACCTTCCGCACGTGCATCAAATGGCACAAATAGCTCACTGTCTACAGAAGAGACCCCCTCACCCCCGTCAAGTTCCGAAAATGACAGAAGAGAACGTTTTTAGGTGGAGTGTAGAGCAATTTTGGGCCTGGGCCATGTCCATAACATTGGATTGTATTTCATTACACGGTACCTATTGAGGGAAACGACTCTAAAATGTGTAGAAAGGGCTGAGTAGTCATGGAAAAGAAGGCATGAAATATAACTGCCTCACCCGTGTGTGTGTGTGTGTGTGTGTGTGTGTGCGTGCGTGCGTGCGCGTGTGTGTGTGTGTGTGTGTGTGTGTGTGTGTGTGTGTGTGTGTGTGTCTCTGCTTCAATTTTCGAAACTTTCTTGCAGTACATGTATGTGTGTTTAACCCACGCGTGTGTTTATGTGAACATGTTGGATTAAGATATTGAAGCTCTCTGTATGGCGGACTCTGAAGACACAGGTGTTTTCAGTCAGACTGTGGTTTCTTAGTCCTTACCCCAAAGGGTTTTAAGAGACTGATCGTCCTTTTAGACTTATACCTCTGCGCTAGAGCGCCAGAGAGATTAGCCCACTGCAACTCACAGAGGCCTTTTAACTGTTCATATACAGTCTTTTTCTTATTTCTGTAAAGTTTGGCGTTCATGTTGCAAGATTTACTGTTTCCCCGTGGATGCTATAAAGTCATGGAGCCATCAAATGCTTCCTGCCCTTGCTGTAAAGTTCAGAAAACATAACACACTTGTCGCAATATTTCAACCGCAGTGCACGCCTTCAACCAGAGATAATTTTGAGCAAAGAGAAGAAAATGTTGTTAGAGACATGGGAGGAGAATGCGGTTCTCCTGTCCACTTGTAATATATGGCTGCTTTGCACAGCCTTTGGCCCTAAGACAACACAAATCGCTCTCCTACATGGACACAAGCATGTACGCCCACAACCACAAGCGTATAGCATGAAGACAGACCCGCCTCGCATGGGCAGAGACTAATGTGTGATGATGAACCCGTAAAGAACAAAAAAAGACCTTTTAAAAGCACTCCAAGTGAAGCTCACTAAGGTTGAGAGAAATGACGGTGAATACATAGATGTGGTCTGTGACAAAAATGAGTGTAGCACACTCATGTCGTGGTACACTAACCAGACCTCTGTGCAAGCAGCACAGGATTGGTTCCCACTTAGTGACGGTGTGGATGTGGGTGAGAATAGTCATTTGTCTCCACATATACCCTGTGGCTGACTGGTGACCAGTTCAGGGTGGAGTATCTCTTCCATCCAAAGCCATTTGGAATAGCCTCTACCAACACGCCGTGGCCCTGTTCAGAATAAGCGGTCTTAAAGATGGATGGATGGATGGATGGATGGATGGATGGATGGATGGATGGATGGATGGGTGGGTGGGTGACAATGGGGATCCTCTTCAACCCTGAATGGCTCTCGACCCTCTTTCATGATTCTATGTGCATCTGTAACAGCTTAAAAAGTACCTTATTTAGTAATTTGGTTACAGGTAAAGCAGGTTAAAAAGCACCTTATTTAGTATTTTGGTTAAAGGTAAAGCAAATCGCATAGTTACATTGGTTTACAAATGGTATACATCTAAAATGATTATTTAAACAAGGAACGGCTGCTTCGTTTTGTGTCAGACCGATTTACATTGTTGGACAGGAAGTTGTTGTGCGCCTATGTTTGTATTACCTCTGGGCATTCGAAGTAAACCACGGTTGAGTCAAGATGCACACCACCGCGGGCGCAACACATCCAGGGCATTGCGAGGGTCCGGTTTAGCGGCCTCTGTATTACAATCCTACTTTTTGCAGATAAGGTGGGACTGTTTCCTTTTTTAAGCTGTGATCTCCAGACCTCAATGGGATGATTCGTAACTGAGTGTAAAGCGCTGCAGATGAAAATCAGCAAGTCTAAGATCATGGCCCTCGGTCGAAAAAGGGTGGAGTTTAAGTATCGTGGGGTCCTGTTCATGAATGAGAGCGGGGCGGGTGGGGGTTCAACAGGCAGGTTGTCTGCTATGTTGTGGAGGCCTGGGTTGTTCTGATGTGAAGATTGATCAGTCTCTATTGACTGGTCAATCTACATTCTTCCCAGTTCCATGTTTTATTGTTAAGTTTGTGAACATTCAACATTTTAACTTTACACCTTTTCAAAGGATGTTATTGTATCCATTCCAAATGGTGTTCAGTTTTTGTAGATTAATTGAGATAAAAATTTTCAAGGCAAATCTCCCAGTGTGATGATGGCAATCTATTTTTGTTGTTGGTGTATGGTGGAGGAGTCTTCATCTGAGGCAGTTTTCTCATTTTTCAGTTTTCTCATTATAAATCCACTCTGTCTGCATGTGTCTTCTCGGTGCACATAAGCACAGGCTTGGAGCTGTGTTTATAATTAAAAAAGAATTAAATTGGTTTCCATTCATTTCCTGCCGACTTGCCTTAACCACAAATTGCCCAAGGTAAACCTTTACTTAACCTAAATGCTAATTAAACCCTTCACAAATCTTCACATTTGGATTTCTATTAAGACTGTTGATTTATCAAATTCACAAGTGAACATTAAGATGAATATCAATTATATAAGACTGCTTTCGCAATTCCTTGTCTATTTCTGGCTTGTTTGCATACCTAAACCTTTCTGTTTCAGTTGTAGAACAAAGTGTGACTTTGTAGTCGTTTTCCCTACCCAACAATGACAAATATAGCCTGGAGATTACAAACGTCATTAAAAATAGCCTCTCTAATAAGCAATCAAACACAGGAGACAGAAACGTAAAAAAAAATACGGCATCATTCAGTGTCTAAAACAAAACGTTACTGGACACCATGGCAGACAACTCTGAAAAGTTGCGTACCCGGCCATAAAGTTGCCTGCCCAATTTTTCACAACTTAAAACACAATAAGATGACTAATCGCAAAAAAACTGTATTGCAAAGTATGAAAGATTGTTTTTATGAAGGACATACTTACCCCAAATGCTCCCTTGCTTAATTTATCGTAATATCGTAAATATCCAGTTGGTCGTTTGTCCATACACTGTTCGTCATTTTGTACAATGCAATGTTTGCGTTGCGTCATCTGCTACAACCTACGTGAACTCCTCTTTCCATGATGCTTTTAATGTATGTTCAATTTCTAAGCTCTTTTCAAAACTCTCACGTACACTTTACAGTCACGGGATAATGTATGTTTGCGTTTTATAGCGTCATAAATTTTGTTCGCTTCTTTTGAATCTTTCTTCTGGTGCTGAGGTTCTGTGCGTCTACTTTGGAAAATGATATGCAAATACATGACCTTATAACGTTCGGGAAAGACGGAAGCACAAAACAGGCTTCTGATTGGCTGCCGTGCCGAGTACGCAAATTGCCAAGCGAACTGAAATTCAGACATTTCCAAACTGAATGAAGATTTTGAAATCTGAATAATTTATTCTGATTTCGAAATCTTTGTTCAAACGTTTGCTTTATTAAATAAAGCAAACTTTTGATAAAAAAAAAAAATGTTTTTTTTTTCTTGAAGAAGTTGTCGGCCATCCGGGCTGAGATATTTTGTAATTTGTACGCCCGACGGAAAAGTTGGACGCGATTTCAAACACTGCATCATTTTAAAATTTTGGCAGCCCTGACTGTTTTAATTACAACCTGAACATAAACTGTGCTTCACAAATGAGACAGCTAATTAACTGGCTCCACAGGCCTCTAAGCAGACTCGGAAAGCAAATGGCATCACCAGCAAGTTCTCTGCAAATCACACAGTGACCAACACTCGTCTGCTTTGACGTCACATACCCGAAATTCTGTCGCCAGTTATGCCCAGAGAGAGCAGGGCATAAACACAAAGCATGTGCCTGCCCCGTACATATGAAGGTGCAACTTAATAATTAATGCGTACAACAAAGAGCAGTGCTGTCTACAAAAAGTGAAGTACAACTTTATTGTGTGTATATATATATATATATATATATATATATATATATATATATATATATATATATATATATATATATATATATATATATATATATATATATATATATATATAAAATCCTCGTCTCACCCACACATATCACAACTTGAGATTGATGAGGTACAACACAAATTCCGAGGTGAAGGGCCCCAGGCTGCCACATCAGGCTGCCACATCAGGGGAAGAGGTTCAACCAGAGATTGGGAGGCAAGCCCCAATGAATGATGAGATTGGGAAGCCAGCCCCAATGAATGAAATGCTGAGCGAGGCAGCAACTGACCTGAGAGATAAGATCATGGCAAGAATGAAAAAAACTGGGCAACTAAGAAACCGATTACAACGGCTATGTGAAGTACCACCTGAAAGTCTTATGGAAACTGTGAATGCAGCACTGAGAACGATCCCGACCGGAACGATCCCAGAAACTAATGAGCTCAGCATCAGTGATCGAGAGATGCTTGACTACAAGAGCAACCATGAGAGCCACGAGATTCATTACCCACCATGGAAAAGACGGTTGGAGGCCAAGATCAAGGTGGCTCGGAAAGATGTGAGTCAATTGACGGAGATCCAGAGAGGTGTGAATAAAAGGCCAATACCCAAGAGGTACATGCAGATAACCATACGAGAAGCACTCGAAACTGCCAAACAAAGACTCCAGGCCTTGTCCAGTCGCCTAAAGAGGTACACGAAAGAGAATGAGGCCAGGAGAATAAACAGGCTGTTCGCAACACAACCTGCGAAAGTGTACGCTCAGTGGCAGGGTTCTAACAGCAGAGCAGACCCTCCAAGGCTGGAAACTGAAAGATACTGGAAAGGCATATGGGAGAAGGAGGTCGCACATAACAGCAGTGCACAATGGCTGGGGACTCTGAAAGAGGAGCACAGCAACCTCCCTGAACAGAACCCAGTTACCATCACAGCGGCAGATATACAAGGAAGAGTCTCAGGTATGAAAAACTGGACGGCACCAGGCCCGGATATGGTCCACACCTACTGGCTAAAGAAACTCACAGCTCTCCACGAGCGCCTCGCAGCACAAATGAACCAGTTGCTGATGGATGGGACTCACCCAGGATGGCTAACCGAAGGGCGAACAATCCTGATCACGAAGGATTCCTCAAAGGGTGCAGTTCCTTCCAACTATCGGCCAATAACCTGTCTCTCCACAACATGGAAGCTCATGTCACGCATCATTGCGGCTAAGATAAGTGGACACATGGATCAATACATGAGCAAAGCACAGAAAGGCATTAGTAGAGATACTAGAGGTGCCGCCAAAAATCAGCTGCTGGTTGACAGAACAGTCGGTCAAGACTGCAGGTCCCGACATACCAACCTGTGCACAGCCTGGATTGATTACAAGAAAGCATATGACTCGATGCCACACACATGGATCACTGAATGCTTGGAGGTGTATAAGGTCAACAGGACCCTGAGAGCCTTCGTTGCAAACTCGATAAGGATGTGGAAAACCACACTTGAAGCCAATGGTAAGCCACTAACGCAAGTGTCCATCAAATGTGGCATATATCAAGGTGATGCACTCTCCCCACTGCTGTTCTGCATAGGACTGAACCCCCTCAGCCAGATAGTCGCCAAGATAGGCTATGGATACCGCCTCAGAAATGGAGCTACGATCAGTCACCTCCTCTACATGGATGACATAAAGCTGTATGCTAAGAGCGAAAGGGACATAGACTCCCTGATCCACACAACCAGGATCTACAGCAGTGACATCGGAATGTCATTAGGGCTGGAGAAATGTAGTCGGATGGTGACTAAGAGGGGCAAGGTAGTCCACACTGAAGGGGTCTCACTCCCTGAAGGAACAATAGCAGACATTGAAAACAGCTACAAGTACCTCGGTATACCACAGGCCAATGGCAACCTCGAATTGCAACAAGGAAAGCGGCGACGACGAAATACCTCCAACGAGTGAGGCAAGTCCTCAGAAGCCAGCTCAATGGCAAGAACAAGACCCGGGCAATAAACAGCTATGTCCTGCCAGTGATCAGATACCCTGCAGGAATAATAAGGTGGCCAAAGGAAGAGATTCAGACCACGGATGTTAAGACCTGAAAACTCTTCACCATGCACGGAGGGTTCCATCCCAAGTCCAGCACCCTGAGACTGTACACAAGCCGTAAGGAAGGAGGCCGGGGACTAGTGAGTGTGAGAGCCACTGTCCAGGATGAAACATCCAAGCTCCTTGAATACATCAAAGAGAAGGCTCCAACGGATGATGTACTCAGAGAATGTCTCAGACAATGGGGAACAGAGGATGAGGTGATCGAAGAAGGACAATCATGGGAGGAAAAGCAACTACACGGGATGTACCACTGAACCATAGCAGAAGTGGCTGATCTCAAGAAGTCCTATCAGTGGCTAGAGAGGGCTGGCCTAAAGGACAGCACAGAGGCACTCATCCTGGCTGCCCAAGAGCAGGCCCTGAACACCATAGCCATAGAGGCAGGGATATACCACACCAGACAAGACCCAAGGTGTAGGTTGTGCAAAGAGGCACCTGAGACAATCCAACACATAACTGCAGGGTGTAAGATGCTGGCAGGGAAAGCCTACATGGAGCGCCATAACCAGGTGGCTGGCATAGTCTACCGAAACATCTGTGCGGAGTATGGACTGGAAACCCCAAGGTCAAAACGGGAAACACCTCCCAAGGTGGTGGAGAATGACCGAGCAAAGATCCTGTGGGACTCCCAGATACAGACCGACAAGATGGTAATGGCCAACCAACCAGATATCGTGGTCATAGATAAAGGGGAAAAGAAAGCCGTTGTCGTGGATGTAGCGGTCCCGAGATGGAAACATCAGAAAGAAGGAACATGAGAAAATCGACAAATACCAAGGGCTCAGAGAGGAGCTGGAGAGAGCCTGGAAGGTAAAGGTAACAGTCGTGCCTGTGGTGGTCGGAGCACTCGGGGCAATGACCCCCAAACTCGACGAGTGGTTGCATCAGATCCCGGGAACAACATCGGATATCTCGGTCCAGAAAAGCGCAGTGCTGGGAACAGCACGGATACTGCGCAGAACCCTCAAGCTTCCTGGCCTATGGTAGAGGACCCGAGCTAAAAAATGGGGGACAGACACCATCCATGGTGGGTGAGACGCGGATGCGCGTTATATATATATATATATAAATATATATATATATATATATATATATATATATATATATATATATATATATATATATATATATATATATATATATATATATATATATACACACACACATATATATATATATATATATATTCTACAGCTGCCACCGCTACAGCCAGCAACGCGAACAGAGACACAGGTCCGTGCATGATGATTTATTAAGCTACAACACAAAGCACTGGTCCTAAAAAGAGGACGAGTGGGGTGGGGCAATGTGAACCCCAACAATGGCGAGAAGCAACTCGCACACGGTGGTGCAGAAACAGAACAATCCCAAAAGGATTACAGGATGTGAGGGTGGGGGGGGGGCTCAGACCGAGCACCGAAGACAAAGTACAGGGTAATACAAAGTACAAATACAAGTTGACAGCGTCCCGTTTTCGTACCCGCTGTCCTGAAGATGGAAGGGGAGGTGTGGCCCCGCCCCCAGCTGTCAATCTGAATGTGACAATATCGAACAAGTTGGATGTTTATTTGCTGGAGCAGCATTGCACAAAATGACGATACAAGCATGACAGCACAGCAATCGGGGGAGGGAGGGGTGTTCACCAACGCCGAGGCAGAGCGAGTGGGATCGCCGCGACGCAAATGCCGCGTCGGGCTCACGGCCGGCGTCGCCGCCTCTTTGAGACAGGTGACCTCTTCTGGCTTCTCCGTTAGCAGGGAGAGCGATTTTTGGACAGCTGGTTTTTTTTTACAGCTCGCATGCGTGGGAAGCCGTGCAGAAAGCCTGTGCGCCGACACAGTAATAAAGATCGATAATACAAAATATAAAATGATTAAAATGACACCAAAAGTTATAAGATTTAGAATTGAACTGTCAACATTTTGGTATATAATCGTATTCAATCGAAAACGTTGCTTAAAAACAACAGATTGACATCGTATAATATCTTGTCGTATAGGAGATATCAGCGTGTCGTCATTTGTTACGATCACGGGATCCTCGCGTCAGCCATTTTGAATGCTTTTCGATTTACGGATGTTTGACTTACGACGGTTTTGTCGGAACGGAACCCGGTCGTAACTCGGATGTTACCTGTATATTGTTGTTTCGATTTAATACTGTTTTTGTCAACCCACAATGGCTGGAAGAGGAGCAGCAATTGATTTCGTTGCAGATACACGATTAAAGCCATTTTCAAGACGGACTTTTAAACAATAGATGGATATCATTAAGAAGGCCTGGACAGCTCTGAAGCTAGCAAAAATAGCTAATAATATTGCAATTTCGTGAGGTTATGGTGAATCCACACGTTCATAGTAAAATTTCGAACAGTTTAATGAGAGTATTTCTTAAGTTTCTTCAAGTCACAAGTTATTTCCTGACCAACGGCATCCTCAAGTGGACGTGTAGTAAATCACACCACACTCGCAGCTGTGGATTGATTCAGACGTAGCACTACTGAAGGCCTAGGAGTGGCATGCACGGCCCACCACTGACGCAGACAGATTAAAACGAAAGAGAGTGGGAGAGAAAGAGGGGAGAGATAGAGGCAGGCAGGGGGCACGGCGGTCTATAAACGTCACACTGTAGTGGTGAGTTAAACCTCAGTCTCTGTGATCTCAACCTCAGCCTTGCTGCCAGCCAAGAATCAAGTGTGAATATTGGCTCTATCCCAGTCGTACACGGGATGGTTGTGTAACCTAATGCTCAGACACGCACACGGCCACGCATGCGCCATATGGCGAGAACGCAATTGCTTCCCCAATACATTTGAACAAGATATGGGTAGCGTAGTGAGTCCACGTGCCACCGTAAAGAAACACATGTACATACGTGCATGCTAATGTGCCAAAATATTTAGTCCTGTCCACACCTCCCTCATAGATGATAGGCTTCGGCAGCTCTCCAGCAGAGGTATAAGGATACAAATCAAACATGACAGATGGACATGAACCCACACACAGCCGTGCGTGCGCAAATAGACTTGAAAAAAAAAAAAACAGAACATAACGAGAGTAAGGCCAGAAAGACCAAAAACAGCCCAACATCCATCATCACAGGCTGGGATTTCCATGTTCAAACACACTATGGCCTTTGGCCTGAGATATCGCTGAAGTGTGCGTGTTCCTAAAGTTGTGTTGAATCCATCAAGATGAACTGGAAACAAACAAGGGGCTTGGGGCAATAATATGACAAATTATACTGTGACGAAAACATTATCTGTTGCTGTTTCCTCCATTGCCTCCCTGAACTCCCAGTTTAGCTTTTACCACTTGCCAAATCGAACTCCCATCTTAGTCTTGCCTTGCTGCTCCTCTCGATTCCTCTGAGCCTTTCTGTTGTGCAAGTCTGCACTCTAAAACACAGCCTTTATGCAATTGAGTGGCAGAGACAGCATATACAAAGCAGTCGGCTTGGACTCCACTTCCTGTTTAAGTGAGCCAATGTGTCTCATTAACCGAACTGGGCTTTTTTGACGTGACAAGCAACTATAAAGACAGACGGGTTGGACTTTATTCATGTTGAAAAGTCTCCTTTTACTTGTATGCACAAACATCGGAGGGAATGCAAAATAACGGCTGTCCTGGATTTGATTTGTCAATGTTCATGCTCATGAGAAGAGATTTCATATGAACCAAGCGTTTCTTCATTTGACAGATCTTTTCTTGCACTGCAGATGACTGTAGCACCGCATGTTCTGTCTGTCTGGTTTTGTTTTCGCAGCAGTTGGCTCTGACCAATGTTTTCTCTTGTCCCCATAAGGGGGTGCGCTGTACTAGATGAGGTGGACAAGAAAGCAAATTTGTGAGCTTATTGGTAATCAGCTCCCAGTATTTAGCTCAGTGCCCACACTAGAAACATGGCAAAATGTTTCTTTTGTTTCTTTGTATGAGGTGATCGTTGTTGCATCCATCCTGTCTCAGGCCAGTTAAGGTTTACTCCCATTTTTTGTGGGGGTTCAGAAAGACTTTACTTAGTTTGAACTAAAACCCATTATGCAACTTAACAAGTATCACGATTCTGAACACGTTCAAGCACGAATAGACGACCATGTATGGAAAACAATCATCTTTCGCGTTGGTTCTTCCCCTGGGTGTGATCGAACCCCAAAGGTTCGGTGAATTGGTCCCAGGGGTTCGACGGAACCTTTGTCGTGGTGGGTAATGCACACCCAACTCAAGGTGTCAATCACTTATGACACGCCTGCTGGTTCATTTTGTGAACTTTTAAAAGAAATGGACACTTATGTCTTAAAAATGAATTTCATTTGTATTATGTCATTTTCAGTTTTTAAAAAAAATGTTCTAAACATTTTTATATTTGACTATGGTCACTTTGGTGAATGTTCATATAAACTACAGTGGGGACTCGGTTTACGAACGCCTTGCCTTACGAACTTTTCGGTTTACGAACGTTAAATTTATGAAAATTAGACCTTGGATTACACACTACTTTTCGCGATACACACCCCCCACCACGGCTGGCGGAGTTAATCTTCAGCGGAAGAACACCAAAGCACATGACCGAACAGCGCCTCAGCCGGCCTGCCTTTCCACACCGCCTTTCTCTGAATGCACACGTCGATCAGAGCGAGCGAGAGAGAGAGAGAGAGGGAGAGAGGGAGAGAGAGAGAGAGAGAGAGAGAGAGAGAGAGAGAGAGAGAGAGAGAGAGAGAGAGAGAGAGAGAGACGTTGATCGCCTCCAAGGAGTTTTTTTACAGATACTTTTGCTTTTCTGGGACCGAAAAAGACACCACAGGCTCGTGTTCAGCCGAAGAAGACGCAAAACAAAATTACAGTCGAGGAGAAGAAGGAGATCATTGAGAAACACGAACGAGGTGTGCATTTGTCTGATTTAGCCGCTTAGCGGATATGCTAAGTCCATTTCAATGTGTATAGTTGTGTTCAGCTGATAGAGGCTTGGCATGATGTTACCCTTCGATCCTTGAAAGCAGCATGGAAGAAGTTGTGGCCCACATGCATCCTTGAGAGGGACTTCTTAGGCTTTAATCCTCATGACTCTGTTGTTTTGGACGACATTGTTTCCATTGGACAGAACATGGGACGCGAAGTGGATCCAGATGACATGGAGGAGATTGTTGCTGACCATAATGAGGTCCTCAACATACAAAATTTGATTTGCTAAGTGGAATGATGTGCAGGCTTTTATTGAACAGTTCCATCCAGAAAAGACTGTGGCTATGAGAATCATCAACATGATGAATGATAATGTGATGCCTCAGTTTCGTAAGACCTTACAAGTCAGAAAGCAACAGGTGTCAATTAAGAGCCATCACAAATGTAAATAAAGTGACTTTATTATACAGTGCAGTGTATTTCTTTCATTACAATACAATAGCACATTTATTATACATAGAATAAGGTATGTTGTGTGTAGTTTTAAGGCTTATTTAGTTGAAAAATATATTTTATGGAGACCTGGGAACGCATTATTCTCATTTTAATGGTTTCCTATGGGAATTTTTTTTGGGGGGATACACACTTTTCGCCTTACACACTCTGTCTGGGAACCAATTAAGTTTGTAAGCCAAGGTGTCACTGTAGTTGGGTTCGGTATCTCTGAGAAGGTAGCGCTAAAACCTGCGTGTGATAAGTGTTGCCATCTAAAGGCTCAATTCGGAACAGCAAATTAGTATATGAGTACCGGTAATTGTCTGAATGAGCCCGCCAATGTTCTAAAATGGCGACAATCGACAAAAGGAGGAAAGTTGGACTATTTCTTCTTACATCACAACTGTGTCAGCCTCATTGGTAAAGAGACAGTGACTGTTTCAAAAATGTCAATGTGAAGCGATTTATTGTTGTTATATGTAAAGAACGTCCATGAAAGTTCCCTCCTTACATTTTTAGCACAGAAAATTTGGACCCCTTTGCAAAAAGTTTGGACACCCCTGTCTTAGACTTTGGTTTTTTTCTCTGTATGTGTCCATATGTGTATATGTGTGTCTGCATGCTCATTTTTGCAACTGCAGCCAACGAGAGTGATAGATGTCGACAGAGCAAAAATAATTAACTAAAAGAGGACAGAGGAGGAAGGCGCTGTCAATGATGCTTAGAGGTAAAGGGATAAAAGCCGAATCTCCCATGTCAACAAAAAATGCACCGCATGACAATTATGCTGCAGAGTGCACAATCCACAAAATACCTGATGGACAGCAAAAGAAAGACAAGATGTGAAAAAAAAGGGAAAAAAGAAAGACAACTAATCACAAGATCATTTTCTTTCACTTTTGGTTTCTCATTTGAAACAGTCCATCAAATGTATATACAGTAAAGTCTCGTTATATCGATATCGGATATATCGATAGTCCCGGTTATATCGATACTATTTCTATGCACGCACGGAGAAAATTACATGCAAACAGGGTCGGATATATCGATAGTCCCGGTTATATCGATATTTTTTCGGACTCCCTTGAATATCGATATAACGAGACTTTACTGTATTTGTATCTGTATATCATTTACAGATACAACACTTATTCAAAGACAGCCTAAAAATAATGTATGGTAAGCTGGTAGTTGTTACGAGATAAACAACTCAATACTTCTCTCCGCTTTATGTCCCAAAACTTGAGGTTCTATTTGTTGGTAGATTATGATCAAATATGTAAAGTATGTGTTCTCATAGCACCATAAAGGAAGGAGCGCGAAGCATTTATCACTTACTCAACCGGAGGGCTGCAATTGTAGCGGATCCCCAGGGAGTGGAGTGCTTTCCATGAGTCTGCCTTAACGCCGATGGTGTGTCGCAACACACTTTCGTCGAAGTCATCTGGCAACCAGGAAGGAATCGCAGACCGGATTCGATGTGTGTTGACCCCAAACAGCTCTCAGCCCATTATAGAGTGATAAATGACCCAGCAGCGAGACAGAGAGTCTT
The DNA here is from genome assembly GCF_051943395.1 of Hippocampus bargibanti. Classification (NCBI taxonomy): domain Eukaryota; kingdom Metazoa; phylum Chordata; class Actinopteri; order Syngnathiformes; family Syngnathidae; genus Hippocampus; species Hippocampus bargibanti. Next base: position 11,644,068 of record NC_142734.1, read on the forward strand.
TGGAGCATTGAAAGAGGAAGAACAGGATGAACTGGGAGTGATTACAGTCGCATAGCTCTGCTCAAGGGACACAACTGTTGAAACAGTACAAGAAAGATCAGACTTGAGCAGTGAGCTTTACTTTGTCAAACTGGGGTGGCCCTCCGAGGCGACTGGGTCAGAGGTGCCAAGGAAAAGAGGGAGATGAAGCATGTGGTCATGGGGACCTTCAAGTTGACAGCCACGGATGAGGCGCCTGGGATACTCTCGCCGAAAGTCTGTGGTTTATTATTCCTTGCACTATTTTGTTTGCACAAACACGATATGATTGATCCTACATGCCATAATATTCTTTTGCATGCATGTACGCATATGGTCTGAAAATCAATATCTCGTGATTGTGTCGCGTGGTTGAGCATTTGCAGATGTGTGTTGCTGTTGAATTTGATGGCTTTTATGTGTCTCTTGGTCGATGAAAGAGTCCCTACTCAAAGGTGTACACTGAGGACAGAGGAGCAAAACAACAAATGTACACACACACACACACTAACACACATGATTGCCACATTTCCATTGATTTGCAGTCCCAAATTGGAAGAACTAAGAAAGTAAAACATGTAAAACCTCAAATCTGTCCGCAATTTGGTAATTCTAACTGAATCCAAAAGGTCTTCATTCTCTTTTGTATCTGGCTTTATTAAAAAAATACACCAAAGGACGAATATCAATGAATAGGTTTTTTAATTTAAAACAGATTCTTATCTTACAGACAGCGACAATACACTGTCTGTAAGATAAGAATCTATTTTAAATTAGATATCAAGTAGACAGGATGAACTTAATACAACTATCAATGAATAAGGCAAAGCTTTTAACTACTTACACCAGAGGACTCAAAAAGTTGGTTGTCACAATTTATGGGTATGACGAGTAAATTATATTTTTAAACCTTTTAGCCATGTTTCCTCTTAGGTGTAACAAGAATTTTATTCACATTCTTATTTATTCAAGAATTGTATTTTAACAAAACAGAATATATATGAAAGCGAGGGACAATTCAACACTTCTTTTTTTAAACGCCGGCCACATGTACAGTCATTCTCACTTAATTGTTTTGAAAATATTCAGAATGATAATGGCCTGGGAAAAGTTGGTACCAGAGGTGCACCAGTCTTGCTGCTAATGGGTGGTCCGTGGCTTAAATGCTCACTTTGGAGTGTCAGCGAACCCACTTTGTCATCAACCTCAAATCTGAACAACAACAAAGCTCTTGTGCATGTGATATTGCTGTAGCACCTGACTGATAACACAACATTAGAGCTCTCCGTCCTTTCATGAATATCTGTTGTCTGCTAAATCGGGAAAATGACCTTTAACCGTGGTTAGGGGAGCTAGAACTGGAACGCTGGGAATTTTTTCTTTCCTTTTCTCCAGGTTGTTTCTTTTGCATAATTTCTTTGTGACCGTTTTACATGACAAGTCGATTCGACACAGAATAGATGCACAAGTGCAGCCAGCTGTGGTCACCTGGGGAAGAGCGCCAGGAGGATGAGGAGCAGCGTTGCAGAAAAAGATGGTGTGAGAGTGTGAGCGCCTCCACACTCCATTGAGTTCTCCTACAGAAAGAAGTGGGCCAAACATGATGATCGAGAACAGATATGGAACATTTGAATACAACCCGCGTGCTGGCTCAGCTGAGACGGCAAGATACAGATAATTCAAAGAGCAGGCAAATACCTCTGGGTGGAACGGGTGACATGTATCTGGGCGCCTCCTATCCTTTTGCGTCTTCAGTCTCTCACACTTCAGAGATTCGTTATGTGAGGGGAAAGTTAAGGCAGTTAAGTGTAATGATCAAATGCATACAATGTGTGCCAAAAATCACAAGGCACTTCAATTTCCCTCTTTAGTTCTTGCTCTTGACCATGGGCAACCATTGGACATTGGCGTACCAACACTGCCGCCCCGGCAAAAAGTCTGTCTGTCGGTCTGGCTGTCTACCCATCTATCCGTCTGTTCGGCAATTAATTAATTTGTTTATTTGTTTATTTATTGGCAATGTATTTATTTGTTTGTTTATTTCTTTTTGTGCTAAATTTGGACTGTAATGCTGATTTAACATCAAGTCCAATTAAATCCGGGGCAAGTTTCTCAAAACAGAATTTGGTCTGCACAGAGGAATGCCAGCACGACTGATGACAATTTAGAACTCCTAGAGCTGACGTTCGCAAAAAAAGGAAAAGTTGATCCAGAGGTAGACATTGTAACTCCACATCAACCAAAACGTGATTCTGAGAGCAATAAACATTTCGTTATTTCAGTTGATTCAAAGGTTTTAGATCAGTGGTTCTTAATCGAACCCCACCAGTTTGATATGCTCATCCACCGAACCCTTCTGCCAATGACTGTGCCTACTAACTGCAGTCTAGACTGTGGGGTGGACCTCTGTGGTGGAGGAACCACCGAACCCCTGAGACCGACTCACCGAACCCAGGTTAAGAATCACTGTGTTAGATTAGATTAACATGATAAATTAACATGATACAAAGAATCCACAAAATCAAGCTTTTTTTGCATGGCGGCGGAAGTAGCAGGCTGTTTTGAGAAACTGGACGTGCACAGTAAAAATTTTACGACAGGTTGGAGGCAGTGTGATTGCCAAAAATCCTCATAGACAGGGGTTGAATTTAGTCAGAGACAGAGAAGCATCATGCCACCACATGCACATCTCCACATATGCCCAACTCTACCTCTGAACATACAGCAATCGTCACGGTAATTATTTATATTTTTTTCCTATAATCAAAGTGAGATGTGAATTCACTTGAATGAAATGTTAATGGATTCCATCGTTGGTGAGCCGTCCTTACTTGTGTCAATGTGGCTACGAAAATAAATAGCGTATTTTCTGGTTTATAAGGCACACCGGAGTATAAGGCACACCCCAATGAATGGTGTATTTTAAAAAAAAAATCCATGTATAAGGTTCACTGGACTATAAGGTGCACCTTCAATGAATGAAAAACGTTTTCCAAATATAATACATATATAAATAGATAAATGTTTTCCAAATATAAGGCACACAACCTTACAAGGCTCTACAGTAGAGGCTGTTGTGACGCACTACTTCTTCTACAGGGGAAAATGGAGTCGTGGCTGCTGACAATAGTTGCGAGACCTGTCGTGGTTCAATATTATGTCACATATAAGGTCATCTTTTGAAGAAAATGAAGGCTTTTGGGTGCACCTTATACACCGGAAAATACGGTACAGCCATGAACAGCCGCGTGACATCCCAAGCGCCATTACTGATTTTTTCACATCCGTCTGAATGATGCAGAAGGTGATGTGACCAATAGCCCAGTGCTTTTACACTCCGCACATTTCTTAGTAAAGGATATACATAATTTCAACGGGATCCATAGTGATTGGCTCCAACATGCTGCAGTCGCATTTATTGTCCACCACCACCATGAAGAGATTACTGCTGGGGATCTGCTGGATGACAAAGGACCTGCCAATCACAGCCAGAGACAACGCCATTGATAATTGTAGTTTAGAGAGGTGAGTTGCGATGACACATATGTCTATGGTTTTGCCTCCCGCTCTGGTGGAGCAGAAAGAGTCGACTGGACGTGCATCTAAACTCATTGCCAGATGTCAATAGACACAAAGACACAGGAGCACATATTATCATCAAGATCCTCAATCTGTCCTCTTCTACTTTTCACTGAGACGCAATCCAAGATAAATGTGAATGAAGTGCGACCGAACATAAAACATGCCGAAGGAGACAGAGGGAACAAAGCCTCGTTCATCGCTTCGTGGCTTGCTCAGCACCCATTGGACAACAGTTTACAGTCAACTTTATGAAGAAGAGAAGCCAGAGAAATGATCTGTTTTTTATCTCCTGTTATTTGACTGACAAAGGTACCAGAGATATCTGCACCAGAGACAATGACTGTCAAAAAAAAAGAAAAATCATTCAAATCAAATCAAATTTTCTCCACTATAAAGCACACCTTCAATGAATGTCGTATTTTAAACCTGTCTTCATGTACAGTGGTGTGGGTAAAGTTTTTGTATGTTTTGACAACATCAAACTAATTAAAATTTTCATCAAAGCTCACATAAGTTAACGCAAAATGTAGTTTTTAAATGAAAGTTGTTATTTCTAAAGGGAAGCCAAAATCCAAACCTACATGGCCATTTTTTGACGGAGCGTTCATACTGGGTCACATGACATTGTGCAGGTGACCTGACTGTAGACGACACTGAGATAACACGACCACTGATATGACTGATCTGCTTTGTTGGCCTTTCCCACTCCTTCATGCGCCATATCGTCTCTCTTTGGCCTTGAAATGTTGAGTCAGCTGTCCTTCCCACAAGGCCCAGTTCTTTCCTCTATACATGATTAAAAGTGTGTTGGCACTTAATTGAACAAGCAACTAAGAACAAAAACCACCTAATGGCTCCAGGAATATTCTCCAAATGTAATAGTGCAGCCATTTCGACCAACCGCAAAGGGCCTTGACTTGAGGGGTTGCACCACAATTTTAAAACAGTCATCGCGCCATGACAGAACAAACCAGCATGGAGGCCAAGACTGACCCACTCCTACTGAACGGGACGTGCTGATGTTTCATCTGCTGCTCTTGGAATAAAACATTTGCTGACTGCACACTTGATGGCCTTCAACATACTGTACTGTACCGACGGCAACACCGCATATGCACGTATACGCATTGACGCACACACAAATGTGTACAAGAGCAGTGTAAATCTTGGAAGGGAATACAGACAGTGACAGGGAATACAGACATTGATCAAGTGTGTGTGATCACACACTTGATCAAAATAGCACCGGCCGTCATCACTGAACAACATTTACGGTTAAGCTTATGCTAATGAAAGGGAAAGTTGCCCTCAATGTCATTTAGTTTGTATGCTTTGCTGTGGAGCGAACATCATGTCATTCACCTCATCCTGTCATTTGCTCACTTTTGGCTTAACGAGCATGCGGGTTCATATTTTTCAATTGCAAATTTTCATAAATGTATGTGTAGTTTTTCATCTGTCATTGTAGCAGAGGAATATCATCATTATTAATGTGACGTGGTTCTACACATATTAATTCAGCGAGGTTTTTCTCAGTGTGATTCTTTGGGTGGTTCAAACACTCGAAACATTACCATAAAATCAAAACAAAGATTTTTTTTTCATACATACCAGCAAAATATATTTGTGGTAATGAAATCCACTGTGATACGACATTAGATGAACAAAATGATGCAGCGAGCTACAAAACACTTTTTTAAATCAAAATAAGACAGTCGACATCAGCATGCGTATGAAAACACAGTTACGTCATCCAATACAGAAGTTAAATCAGAGTTCTAAATAATCCCCACAAACCTAAAACTACTTCAAACAAACAAGAAATCAAACATTTTTGCCATTGGCAATTGAAACGGAGTGTTTTGTTTCAAACATTTTTTAGAATGCATCCATGCAGTGGGTGTGCAAAGAGATGAATGAGGACAAACACACACACACACACACACACACACACGCACGCACGCACGCACGCACGCACGCACGCACACACACACACACACACACACACACACACACACACACACACACACACACACACACACACACACACACGCACAGACACACACACACACACACACACACACGCCCACACACAACACGCGCGCACACACACGCACACACACACAAACACACGCACACACAGACACACGCTATTTCCGTGGCAGCTCCACAGCTGGGAGCAATGAAGGGCGCATTGGAGAGTTCCGGAGAACACCCCACAATTGCCTGACAGAAAAGCGCAAATTGTAAATGTGGACCACACTCATTTTCCCATTTTTAAAAGGAAGACCTTTTTTCACCTTTCCTTTCCCCTCTCAAAATGCATCGCATATCAAACTGCAAGCATGTGTTCCGTACAAATTATTTATACGGAACTTAAATTCAAAATGTCCTTATTGATGCAGAAGCTTGTTTTAATAAGCTCTTAGGGGCCTCCTGAATATCAGTGGAGTGATGCAAAACCTTATGCTACATCCTGCTTTTGGCTGCCCTCGATTGGTATTTCACAACCTCATTTTACATTTGACAATAGCACGGACACACCAGCAAAAACAAATGCCATAAAACGTACAGGATATACAGGATATTGAACTAATGGCAAATGTATCTGTTTCCTCATAAATGTATTCACTCATTCTAAAATCTAAAAAAAATCAACAAAGACAAAGCTGAAATAGCCACTGGGAACCGCAATTTATTTTGTTGGAGGCAAATGGTATATGTTGTCCCTTCTGTCAGAGAGCAATTCATCTTTCTGCTTATGTGCCTGGCTGAATCTTGGGTCGGCAAGGTGCGAATCCGGAGGCACATGAGGATCTTTTGCGCCACCCAGTGGCTCTCTGGCACTTTTGCAAAAATGTTTGAAAATGGAAAAAAAGATCAAGGTGGGAAATATATATATTTTTTTGCTTTAATATGGTTTCTGTAGGAGGACAAAGATGACAAGTATTCTTAATGTTTTTCAATGATAGAAAAAGTGGAGTTAGATGGGTTTCTTAACTCATTCACTGCCATACTTGCAAAAATGTTTCCACTCTAGTGCCAGGGTTTTTGTCATTGTCATTCAAATTCCAGCACCCACAGAATATTGAGTTGTAGGACTACACAAACATTCAATACAGCGTAAGAAATCTTAGACTCTCTTCTTACATCAGAAAAAAAGTGTTAATTCCTAAGTTATATGGGTCTAGAGTCATCTGAGCTTGAAATGAGGGTGGCTGTCCAAAAAAATACAATACAATACATACATATTGGTGTATATAGCGCTGAAGCTGGATCACGGCGCTAACATGGATAAAAGGCAAATGCTTACCCCTTGTGGAATGGGAAAAAACACAATGCGAGAGGTCTGACCAGTGCCTTATCGACACACCAGCAAGAAAAACGAAAATGCGAACAAATTCAGAAATGGCGCTCTACGTTATATGTTCAATTCCTGCATAAATTCGGGAATGGCAGTGTATGAGTTAATAACGTCACTGTTTTTTGCAACGACTTCCGAACACTTGTAACCATAACTTTCACTTGTTTTTCTGAAAGGGGTGGCTGGAATACTATAAAAGTCGAGATCTCTGTGTGCTCTTTCTATTCTGACAACCCGCAGCACGAGACTATTACAACTCAGAAACATGTGGGGTTTTCTGCCTTCATTTCTTTAATTTCATCAACGCAACAAAACATACTGTAATGCATTCATATTTTAATGAAGTTAATCCTACAACAGAGTTGTCACGTGGTGTGTCATTCTCCACAGCTTTGTGCTGCAGGGAAATTTAAATCATGAGGGCTAATTCTATATTTGTAAACAAGTTAGTCATTTTGATAGGAGGCTAATATAGCTAATATAATAGATACACATCCCATGCAAATTTCCCCATTGTGGGATGAATAAAGGTATTCTGATTCTGATTCTGATGTGTAGCCTTCATTGTGAGGCTTATATTAGCCTTTTAATATTTTGTGGCTCCAGACAGATGTGCTTTTTATTTTGTGGGTCCAATATGGCTCTTTCAAGATTTTAGGTTGCTGACCCCTGGCCTGAATCGAAAGACAGATGAACTAAGATATATTTTCAATGTCAACATTATGATTTTTGGACAAACGAATTGAAACTGGATAGTAAATTTCCCACATTGTCTGGCAATCACTGCTCGAGATGCAGATAAACGTCAATGTGGGTTCATGGGACTTGTGTTTGTGTGTCACACATACTTGATGCAGCCGTCACAGTCGATGTTCCCTGTGTTTTCTTTGATGGTTCTCTCTGAGACAAAGGCCGGGTATTCTGTGTCACATGGTACCTGCATGGCTCGGCCCATCCTCTGAGCTGAACAAGATGGGAAGAACAGAGTAGTGGAAAATGAGGAGGCATCACAGAAAGAAGTGGAGGCGTTTGTGAGGAGTTCCTGGAACACTAACTGCCAAAATAGTCGTGCAAATAGAATGCAAGCAAACAGTTCAAAACACCACATCCCAGTAAATATACACGCTTCGGAGAAAACATCTTTTGTGAAACAGACCAACGAAAGACCAAGTCGGGAGGCTGATGTTGAACTCTCCTGCTACCCAGAGGTCTGAAAGCGAACTGCAGCGTAAACATCTTCCATGCGGGTCAATGTTTTAAGGCTGCCCTATCAAAGCAGGAGCTAATCCGACTTTGCACGTCTGGAATAAACATTTGAACACAAGTGGCATCCTTTCATAAACTCTCAACACATTTCCCAAGGCAAGCCTCCACAGAATGAAGGATTATGTCTATAATTTGAATGGAGTTGTTTAATTACTGTGTGCATGTGTGTGTAGAAAGCCTGCACGGGTATTAAGGTGTGGGCTTCATCCAGTATGGTCGGTGTTGTGGACCGATTTACAGGCGACTAAATGGGTGCGTGCCATCTGGGTGTCACAGGCCCATGTATGCATTGTAAAAAAGCTGGAGAGAGTGCTGCTAAGACCCGAGGGTAGCCAGCTGTGAAATTGTCCCAACTCTTTGGGAAGAAGAGGCGCATGTGAGGAATGCATTGACATTCTGATCTCTCTTTCTCAGCCTGACACAAAATATTAGCATTCTTCAGAATTAAGATTGTAATCCCTGACAGGCGAAGAAACTCTCAGGCATTATTGCAATGACTCAAATGGTGAAATAATCAAATCAAATGTGTGGAAAGAAAATTGAAGCCAAGAAATAATAATTTAAACAAGTCCACAGTTCAATTACATTCAATAGTGGACATTGCTTATTACAAGTTTCAACATTATTCCGAGTTTGGTACAGCATATACTGGTTCATATATGTGATTTGTTTTGGACATTTAAAAAAAAAAAAAAGGAAATTGTGTGCGCTGACAGATCCACACCAGAGCTCATGTAGCTTGCGGCAGTCTCATGTTTTTGCCACTTTTGTTTTTGCTTTTTGGGGTCACTCCTCCTCTGTTCTGTTTTTCCGTGGTCAAACTGACATATAAAGTCAAATACAGCACTGGTCTTCTTTCACTCACATTTGTTCCAACAGTTTATGGATCAGTTTACATTTCAGTCTATGGGTAGGTAGGCCTTTCCAGATGGAAACAATTGTTGCTAAAAATAGTTAATTTAAAAGTACAATGTGCATTTTTATATTTCTAATAGAACACAGAACACAATTCATGCATTTACTTCTTTTCATTTAAGACTTGAAAATTTAATGAGAATAATTCTTTGTCGACTTGCCGATACACACTTAACTACGCTCTTAAGTCTAAAATGTGCATTTTTATCATTTGTTTTGAGAGCTCATACATTCAGTTGTTTTCTTTAAATTGTATTTTATAATTAAAATATACACTTTCAAAGGAAATCAAACAATTCAGGGTGTAAATGTATGAATCAGAATCAGAATCAGAATCATCTTTATTGCCAAGTATGTAGGACACACAAGGAATTTGTTTCCGGTAGAACACGCTGCACTAGTATCGTCGTCAAAAAAACTGCTAAGTGGCACTATACCGTTCCATTTTGGCTACTGTTGAAATGTTCAAAGAGTTAATGGCTTGGGGGAAGAAGCTGTTTAAATGTCTGCTGGATTTGGTGCGCATGGATCGGTAGCGCCTGCCTGAGGGGAGTAGCTGGAAAAGGTGGTGGGCAGGGTGCGGAGGGTCCAGTAGGATTTTCAGCGCCCTTGTTCGGATGAAACAATGAATCCTGCTTGATATCTGTTTCATAAAAGCATTCCACTGTGTTCAAAATAAAAATGGTTTCCTTTTTAGTCTTAATTTGTGCTGTCATATAGAAAAAAATCTAGAAAAATACTCTTTGTATTGTGCAAATTCAACATAACCCTGTTGAAAAGAATCTGTCTGTGTGTGTGTGTATGTGTACGTGTGTGTGTGTGTGTGTGTGTGTGTGTGTGTGTGTGTGTGTGTGTGTGTGTGTGTGTGTGTGTGTGTGTGTGTGTGTGTGTGTGTGTGTGCATGACTGCATGCACTTACCTTTTGCAGTGAGGTCAGACTGCCACCAGCTGTACAGGTTGAACTCGACAAAAAATCTATAACAAGAAAATGATATGGACCGTGAAATTACACGTGGAAGTATAATTCGCGATGCAGTGTGAAAGAATGGACTGCTGTCTTCCTTCCAAATGGTTACAACATTCACCATTTCTGCAGGCCTTTTATATCATATAAAGTTTAAAGTGCAAGTCTGTGGGTGGGGTTTGGGATGATTGGGGGAAGCATCACATCTGCATTCTTATATTGAACAGAAAGTCAAACACAGTAGAAAGTTGAACACTGAAGTCCATGAGGCAATAATTCAAGGCGTACACGGACAAAGCTTTGTATTCACACTGACAGCTCACTATCGCCATGATGCACTGCGGCGACAATAGACCACCCAGCATCATTCCGCCGCCGCCGCAGCGCACTCATGACAGGCATGCACTGGCTTATGCAGGAAACAGCGAGCAGCAAATGACTGGTGACCACATCAACATGCGTCAGTGTGCAGCTGGTGCGCAAAATGACATCACGCGTGATCGAATCCTTTAGCAAAAGACAACTTCAACGGCCGTTCCATCATAACCAGACGCCGCAATCCCACATCACACGCCTTACATGACGAGCTCTGTAAGGAGCCACTTCACAGCCGAGAGCAAGGCAAAGTAAGGCTGAAGGAGAGAAAATCACAAATACAGTATGCTCGCTTGACAGAATAATTTATAGATTTATACATTTTATTTCATTTTTTTTTTAATAAATAGGTGGACTGGTTCAAAACTTACATCCAACAGTGTGTTTCCGTTGTCACTGCTTTCTGAGTACACCCAACACAGAGCCTGGTAGTCATAAAGAGTCACTCTGTGGAGACACAAGAACATCTGTTGCATCATGAATGGTATGTCAGGAAAGCACTGTTTAAGGCTTATTTAGTTGAAAAGTATATTTTATGGAAACCCGGGAACGGATTATTCCCATTTTAATGGTTTCCTATGGGAAAATCTTTTTTGAGATGCACACTTTTCACCTTACACACTCTGTCTGGGAACCAATTAAGTTCGTAAGTTGAGGTCTCACTGTGTATATAAAGAAAAAACTCATATTTCATATTTCATAGAGTAGAGGAAAACAAATTGTGGTTGCACAAGCGTTTCAAGCCAATTTATTGACATTTTTCTTCATCCACTTCATGCAATCGAATTAACGATGCATTTTAATATATTCAGATCCCACATTGAAAGGCCAAAAGAATATTTGCTGAGGTGTGTGTGCCATTACTTGGAAAAAAAACACAATTTAAAACCGGTTCAAATGCAGGCCTATACCGCTTTCGACATGGTATGTAAATCATATGGAAAGAGTGAGGAGCATATTGCTGGTTGTACTTGCTGGCATGACGTTAGAAGTATAAAACCTTCTGGGGCCGGTTGTCTGTGTTGTTCATCAAAATTGCTCTTTAGATGACGTACCTCGGGTGACCAAACATCTTTGCAGTGCAACACTTTTCATCTCAGGGTATATTTGACAAAAACGTTCCGTTTGTCTGAGGGGACCAGGTTAATCCGCAGCCTCGGGTCAGATTAAAACCTTCGTTACGGCACCCATGACTCAGCTGCTAGGCACCACCAGGAATCAATTAGCAGTAAGACAGGTCCCATTATGTCGTAAGCAGCGAACCTGTCCTAATGTCCAAAAGTGATATGCACGAGGGATACATCATAAATGTTATTTTTCCGTCGATTTTGCAAAATCCGCACCTGATTCGCCTTTCCAATGTGTGGGCAACATCCATCGAAGTTAGACTGAGTATTCATCCAAATCAAAATTGGTGGTGACGGTTTGCAAAGAGTTAACGCAGCCCTGCTTTCATTCATGTTAAGATCTACAAACATCATGTCATGCTCAACTTGAGACTAATCCTGAAGATTCTCTGAAAGTTGTCATGGGTCTCCTTAGCTCATTCACTGCTAAACGTGCAGAAATGCCAATGTTTTTGTCATTGTCACTCAAATTCCAGGACCCACAGAATATTGAGTTCTAGGACTACATAAACATCCAATGCAGCATAAGAAACCTTAGACTCTTCTGTCATCAGAAATAAAGAGTTATTTCCTAAATTATATGGGTCTGGAGTTATATGAGCATGAAATGAGGGCAGCTGTTAAAAACACAATGCAATACATACATATTAGTTTATATAGCGCTTTAACAACAGCTGAAGCAGGAACAAAGCACTAACATGGGAAAAAAAAGGGAAATGCTGCCCCCTTGTAGAAGGGAAAAAAGCTTCAACAGAAGTCTGGCCAGCGCTTTATTGGCACCCAAACAAGAAAAAAACAAAACCAGAACTAATTGGCGCTCTACTTTTCAATTCCCAAACAGATTTGTGAATGAGTTAAAAACATCATCCCTACAATAAGTGACATGATGCCACCCATGTGAAATGTACTTGTAAATAAAGTTCCTCAATTCCTTGAATTCATATTATTTGCACAGCAACATCAGTCATATGAAGACTATGGCATGAACTCTATCTGGGCGATATTTTTTTCCCAAATCATAGGACCACACCACAACAGCAGCTCTATACAAGTTTCCTTATCCGCAAATGTGTGCAAATTCTGTGTGTCTCGATGATTTCCAGTTTTGCTGGCATTTCAGCAAAGTCATTGTGGTAATTCCCAAACGAAGAACACTTCGCTTCGCAATGGGTCGGAGTTCGGCACTTAATAGCTCAACATGATTGGCCAAGTTAAGAGCTGTCAGCGCCATTGGAGACATGCTCTCATTCTGTGGCCCGTCTGTGTGCCGTGATATTTTGTGGGGATTTTCTATCGTGCACGCACACACGCACACACAAAGAAAATGAGACATACCTCTTGAAAGAGCCCATCTGCAGGAGCTTACTCATTACAGCCCCTTCGGCTTCTCCAAAGAAGGTTCCTGTCTGAAAGGAAAGAGAGTCAAAAGTCATGTCCATTCTACCTGTACGTCACCAAATCTCAACAACAAGCGATCTCAAGGCATGTCCATTGGGAGCGGCTCTCAAAATGTGTTCCTCAGACATTTAAAAATACCAAAATAAAAAACATTTCTTAAATAGAATGCTTCAAATGCCTATTAAATACTGTATCAAGTTTGCAGGACTGTTTTACATTAAATTGATGCTTGCTCATCAAATTATGTAGATCGCTTTTTTTGCTTTCATGCTGTCTCGCTATCTTAAAAAAGACGGCAATCTACTCCAGATGATCCACATTATTACGCTAAAGCGTGGGAACAGCCATGGTGCAAAATTCTGAGGAGATTTCACACTTGTCTTGTTTACTATGAAAGCTAATGTAGAAATTGGAGTCAAAAGTGCAAGCACGCTTTGACTGATTTGTTCGTGTGACTTCTTTGAAGTGGAATCGAGATCGAATCTGGCACATTCAACACAAGTTCTCTGCCAGATGCAGATCATCTGCACTCACTGGAGTCCAAGATGGCGCCCGAGTAGGCAGCCGTCAGCAAGTGCTCTGATGAGCCTTGCTTTTTTTGTTGTTTTTGTCTTGTTTTTGTGTTTTCTTTTGTCACTTTGTGTTGTTGTGCGTCGTGTGGAACAGATACGGATTGTTTTACAGCATTTTTGACCACGACATTCATCAAGGAGACTGTGCTGAGCGGTTGCGCCTTTTCAGCAGCATGAATATGCCAGTACTGTTTTTGAAAGGGAGGAATGTCGGTGCCATTCGACTGTCATCGCTGGACACCACAGGGGCCATTGTGGTTTTTTTGCGCCTGTAATGGGCAGCATCTTCACAGCCCTCCTTTGTTCAGTGGAAGGTCGGTGCTGTTGGACAGTCTGCGGCTGGATGGATACATGGCTTGAGGAGCCCGCGATAAAATGGAAGGAGTGTCAGCGCAGAGCGCCGATGCGTATATGGAACTGTCGCGGGATGGAATTGAAGCTGATTTATGCGGGACAGGAGATGTGAGCCGATCTCTTTTCGTCAATGGATGCTACAGCTGCGTGTTTGCTTTCAACATTTAGCTTGTAGTCGACGTGCACATTCCACCATGATGTCCCTGATCCACTAGTGAAGAGACGCTTTGATCCTCTCCTCTTTCATCTGGAACTGCTTTATGTAACAAAGAGGGTACAGAAAGTGCTTAAGAATGAATGTCTCTCTGTGTCTTTGTGTTGTCATGTTATTTGTTATTTGTTATTTCGTGTTTTTTTGTTCTTTTGACTTCAAGACGGCGCCACGAGAGTGGCTGCCTTTCCAGCAGCTCCTGTGTTTTGCTTTTCTACTTTCATTTCTTTCATCACTTTGCTGCTGTGAAATGTAAATTTCTCCACTGCGAGACTAATAAAGGCAAATCCAATCCAATCCAATCCAATCATAATCGGGTTGGATGGCTCATGCCTAACATTATCTTTCCATATTTGCATTCACGTGCGTGACGTTTTATAATAGGCGCGTGTGTCTAACCAGCGTATTGTCCTCTGCCACCAGAATGAAGCCGTTGTTGTCAATGAGGTAACATTTGATGTTCTGTGGAAAACAAGAAAAACAAACATGCCATTCAGGTTCAAGTTGATACATAAGAAAGCGAGGAAGGAACAAACCTCATCGTCACAACTTATGGAGCATTTCCCATCAAGGGCAGCACACTGAACAAGAGAGAGGAAATAATTCATTCAATGCAATATTCAGGGAGGCAGCAAACACAAAGCCTCTTGCCAGGTAATCATAATAAATTATCTTGTAAAGTCATGCTTTAAACTGAATATATTTAATGAACCGATTTATGACCCTTTGAAAATAATAAGCGAAATGGAAAGCACATTCAGGAAACATTCCCAAATATAGCTTTAACAAGAAAATAATGTGCTCTATATACCCAAACTACTCCCCCCACTCCTATTGTAAAGAAGTATTGTGTACCTGTATCACCATCCGGAAATTACCAATTGAGTCAAACTGTACTTCGAACTTCAAATTAAGGTTCACATGTAAATATTGATGGAAGATTTAGTTTTTCTACACCCTTATCGCATTCATGTGTACCGAAATTTTCCGGTGTATAAGGCACACCAAAAGTCTAGATTTTCTTCTGCCTTGTACGCAGGTACGCCTTATATGTGAAGTAATATTGAGCCACAACAGGTCTCACAACTACAGTCAGTAGCCAGCGACTTCATTTCCCCCTGTAGAAGAAGCAGTGTGTAACCCCAGCCTCTACTGTAGAGCCTAATAACGCCTTCTATTTGGAAGACATTTTTCATTCATTGAAGGTGCACTTTATAGTCCAGTACGCCTTAAATATGGAAAAAGTTTGAAAATACACCATTCATTGGGGGTGCGTATTATACTCCGGTGTGCCTTATCCACCGGAAAATACAATATGTGATATTTCTTTGTCATTGTGTACCTGTCTGCTTGCTGTCCAGAATTTCCTCTGGAAGAAGTCAAGTTTCATTTGGATACCAACAGCTGGGGGGGAAATAAAAAGATCGCCAGTATGATGTGACATCAGAGAAGACATTTCTTAGTTTCAACATGAATAATAAGTTCAAAGATGAAAACAAATCACTTAATAGAATATTGGATTGGATTGGATTGGATATGCCTTTATTAGTCTAGGCAGCCACTCTCGCGGCGCCGTCTTGAAGTCAAAAGAACAAAAAAAAAAACTAAATAACAAATAATATGACAGCATAGAGACAATATGTCGGCACATGCGTAGATGTGCTGCTTCACGAATGCAGATGCGTTTGATGGCCAAAGAGCAAAGTTCCACACCAGACCATACAATGAGACCTTGGCTTACGAACTTAATTGGTCCCCAGACAGCGTGTGTAAGGCGAAAAGTGTGTATCCCCAAAAATGTTTTCCCCATAGGAAACCATTAAAATGAGAATAATCCGTTCCCATGTCTCCATAAAATATAATTTTCAACTAAATAACCCTTAAAGCTACACACAACATACATTCTATGTATAATAAATGTGCTATTGTATTGTAATAAAAGAAATACACTGCACTGTAGAATAAAGTCTTTATTTACATTTGTGATGGTCGTTGATGGCTCTTAATTGACACCTATTGCTTTCTGACTTGTAAGATCTTACGAAACTGAGGCTTCACATTATCATTCATCATGTTGATGATTCTCATAGCCTTTTCTGGATGGAACTGTTCAATAAAAGCCCGCACATCAACTCCTGGATGGCCTGCTTCTGCTTGTCCTCTTGAAGGCAAATCAAATCCTCTGTGTTGAGGACTTCATTATGGTCAGCAACAAGCTCCTCGATGTCATCTGCATCCACTTCGAGTCGCGTAGGTGCTGGCAGAGATTTTATTACAACAAAAGGCACGAGTCCAATGATTCCACGGACGCGGAATAAAACGCGACAAAAGAAGGTGGGCGGGGCGATCCGTCCAGCACATTCGCGATCCCGGAAAGCACCAAACGTACGCCATCGCTAATAACAATCACCTCGGCAAAGCAAACTCTTGAACTTGCCTGCACAAGACACAGCGAGGCGTCGTAATCATGTCACTAGTGAGGTGACAGCGACTCGTTGAAATGTCCCAGTATCGGTGATGAGGGGATCAACACACACACACCACGCACATTCGCGATCCCGGAAAGCACCAAACTTAAGCGATCGCGGCTAACAAAGCAAACTGTTGGGACTTGCCAGCACAAGCGTCGTAATCATGTCACTGGTGAGGTGACAGCAACTCGTTGAAATGAAATGAAATTGAAGTGTCTTCTTCAGCTCCCCAGCTGTAAACACGCACGTGACAATTTCGGTGTCATTAGTCACGTGAAAGCATCGACTAAATAACGCCTTTGTGTAAAGCTTTTAGGCGAAGGATGGTAGCAATGGTGAACGGTTACGGGCTCTTTATTTGTAGAATGGTCGCAGAAAGTTACTCTCAGGGAAGTGACACACAGCGTGAGAGATGTGTCAGGCTGAGATTCACATGACAGCCGCGGTGTGCACATGTGACGCCACAAACGCACACCTCGTTCGTGTTTCTCAATGATCTTCTTCTCCTCGACAGTGATTATTAGGGGATCATCTTGCATTCATTTCCTAATAGTAAAATTAGCTCTTCGGAGGCGATCGACGTGTGAATTCAGAGAAAGTGTGGAAAGTTGCGCCGGCTGGAGAGCTGTTCGGTCGTGTGCTTCCGCCGAAGATCCGAAGATCACTCCGCCAGCCGTAGTGGGTGTGTATCGCGAAAAGTAGTACGTATTTCAAGGTTTAGTTGTCATAAATTTGACGTTCGTAAACCGAAAAGTTCGTTAGGTAAGGTGTTCGTAACCTGAGGTCTCACTGTACTTCCCAGCGCCAACTTGAAATTCTTCCACAGAAGAGCTCAACTCACATCTACAGTTCCAATCTCAGCTGGAGCCGAAATAAGAAAACCAAGCTCATATTCCCGAGGAGTGTAACAAAAACAGGTTTGAATTGGAAAATGTGTTTCAACTACAGCCAATCCAAATCTGTACTTTTTAAAATGAATGGTGGCGTAGCCCAAGTCAGCAAAAATGTAGTCTCATTAAGTACAATCATTTTGATTGAGAGACAGACAGATTGTGAAAACTGATGCTAGGGATTTCTATTGAGGAGATTGCATTTCAAAATGGCACCTCTTAAAATTGTGACTGATGGGGCAAAGATTCAATGGGCTGACTCTTAGTCACCTTGCCTGGGTTTGGTTCGCGTTCAGCTTTTTTTTTGTTCTCTACAAGGTTTGGGCCATTACAGAAAATACAGAAATAGCGTATTTTCTGGGGTATAAGGAGCACCACCAATGAATGGTGTATGTTCAAGCCTTTTTCCATATATAAGGCGCACCGGAGTACAAGGCGTGTCTTCGATGAATGAAAAAAGTTTTCCAAATAGAATATATAAATGTATGTATAATTATAGGTACAGTATAAACGTTTCCAAATATATGGCACACCACATTATAAGGTCCAAAAGTAGAGGCTGGGGTTACATACTACTTCTCCAAGGGTCATCTTTTGAAGACAATCAAGCCTTTCGGGTGCACCTTATACACCGGAAAATATGGTATATAAATCATCCTGATTGTTTTGATTGATTTTGAAAAATTAATTTGTAAATCGGATTAATCATTCATTTCAAAACTTCAACTATGAAAACTCAAACATGCACAAGGTGTACTCTGACTTTCAGTTCAACTCAGGTGGGAAAGACAACTTTCTGTGCGCGACTTTGAACAGGATAAGCATCATCCTGATAGCATTGTCTGGACCTGAAAATATGTTATTTTAAATAAAAAAATAAACAGTGTTCAACTCCAACCAAGGTAAGTTTGGGATACGGGACAACATCTTTTTTTTTGTGAATGTTTGTTTACCCACATCGGGGTCATTGACCTGATCATAGCTGACTTTGAGCAAAAGGCAATGTCCACTTTGGAAGCCGTTCCACCACGGGATCTAAATTTGACGATAAAAAGCCGCTGTAGTGAACCTTTAACCACTAAAACGCTTAATTTGATGAAAGAAGGAATTGCGGTTTAGTATTCGTATATGATTGTGCAATTGTTCAGGGCAGTGGTGTGCTGCTGTGGTCTGTTTTAGCTGTCACCCAAAGGAACAGGTGCAGATTATCTCATCATAAGGTTTGCCAGATCCCTTCAGCAGCCCACCATTTCTACACCCACTTGGAAAACCCAAGACGAAAAGCTAATTTAAGATGCTGGGCAATGGAAAGGCAGGCTAGCACATGGTGCCAAAACCGATACTATATGATTTTTATTCCCTGAAAAAACAGAACATGGAAATAGTGAATGTGAGGAGTAAAAATAACAAGGGTGGGAACCGTCCAGTTCTCATGCAGAATAAATGTGAATCTGTCAAAGTGCATTACAGGTAAAAAGAAATGCTAGAAGAATGAGCTTGAAGATCAAATGATCTTCTTGCTCGAGCTGTGGTGTAAAAAGATGAAAAGGGCTGTGCTGTTGGAAAGAATTAAATGTTCTGGAGTATGATTTATGCATGTGCGGGCTGTCCAGTATTATGCTCTGAGCTGGGCTTATGAATCCAAAGATGAAGCGTCATAAAATGCACCCAAAATCCACCACCCATTGCCTCAGTCCCGGGCAGGAAGCGATGACAACCAGCTTAATGCCTCCAGTTAATTGGAATTCTCCTAAGAACTGCCAAACCTAAAGACATTTGAGTGAGTGGGTGACATAACGCTGCATATATAGCCAAGGCAAATGTGTGTAAATTGTGTAGTGGTGTAATTACACGCAAGCTCAATTGACAGACAAATTGTTATTAAAGCAATGAGGCAACATTGGGGCAATATAATCAGGCCGCAGCCTTCACAATTAACGTTTGAAGCGATGAGCATTCTTTCAGCTTCATGATTATCATGGCCACTAGCACAAAACCATAGCAGTTTTGGACGAACAGAGTCAATTTGATGGGACTTACCTGAACAATTAGGGATTTTATGTTGATTCCAGTTTTCTAGTGTTTGCAGCCACATCATTGTGATGAGAAGGGGCTGTGCATAACAAATCTGTCTTTCCATTTTTATGATTCATTTTCATCTCTTACTCCTCATTTGCAATTCTTTCTCTTATCAGTATAGAAACATATCTGCACTGAGGTGGAAGAACTCAGATTTTCCTTGCCGCATCGCGTGAGAGTGACACTGAACAACCAGAAAGTTGTGTCTTCTGTCTGTCAAAATGTTCGTTCAGTAAGCCGATTTTGATTCCGACAAACGTACATGTGATTTCTGAGGACATTTTAGAACGGAGATGGGCCATGGACATTCGGCTGTGAATTGGAAGACAGGCCAATATCCACAAATCCGTATGCGACACACACAAAGTGAACTATTGTCTTATTATGTATACAAGTATTATCCTGTACAATGTAATTGACCCCTGATCTTAGCAGGGCAATTTAAAAAAATAATTGCCAACGTAAAGCATATAAGCATGTGACATAAATGACTTCTTTGTACATCAGGGAGTAGGAAAATGATTCAGCTATGGATAGAATGGGAATAGAGAATAAGGGAACGAGCACAGAGGACATGAGATCACGTTGAGAGCTTCAATACACTACGAACATTTAAAAATACAATTCCATTATTAATCTGCCTCACCCATTGTCCATTGTTGCTTTTCTTTCCATTGACCCAAGAGCTCAAGAGAGCTTAGCCAAAAGAATTCAATGTAGATGTACTGCAGCAGATTAATATTGTGCTCAGTCTATGTTTGTGCATTGGTGCATTTTTTTATAACTGTTCTGCAACTGCTTCTGCCCTTGTGTCATGCATATCAGCATTAGAGCATGCCACCAGACTGGGCCAAGTGTGTTTTTGCAAATTTAATTATTTTGGAATTACACTCCAAATTAAACTTGAAGTTCTTGCCATAAAAATAGGAGCAATGGTGAATGTCATCGTGCATGCAAACCCCAAGATTCAAGGGGCACAGCTGTCAGCCAAGAGATGACACTGATATAACTATGGATAGGGGGAGTAAGCAGAGAAAGTCATATTGAACCATGAAATACGATGGATGGGAAAGAAAAGAGTCAGAAACAAATAAGCTGCAAACAAGCAAGAGAAAGAGAGAAAAAATAGAGAAAAAGAGAGAGAGAGAAGAGAGAGCAAGCGAGAGAGCGAGAGAGAGCGAGAGAGAGACCGAGAGAGAGAGAGAGAGAGAGAGAGAGAGAGAGAGAGAGAAAGAGAGAGAAGAGAGAGAGAGAGAGAGAGAGAGAGAGAGAGAGAGAGAGAGAGAGAGAGAGAGAGAGAGAGAGAGAGAGAGAGAGAGAGAGAGAGAGAGAGAGAGAGAGTTTCAGTACACACTGGCTGTGTGACTGGCAGTAAGCTCTGTGTTCTGATCCGGCTGCTCTGATGGGCTTTCATGCTTGTAGGCAGTGGTAATGATTTGGAAAGCTACATAGGATTCCAAGCGTCATCTGGAACAAAAAATGACCTTATTGGCCAAACCAAATGACAATAAGGACATTTCATCTCAGCTTCAATGACAGCTAATGGAGCCTGAACAAGGGTCAGTCACAAAAGCCCCAAAGGGGAGATAAAAAAAAGACGACGGCAAACACAAGTGCTCAAAGGACACCTAGCAGATATGACAGGTAGGACAGCAATTCAAAAAATTTTTGGTGTATAATTGAAGTAGGCATTCACGTGGGCTGTTTAATCTCATTTTGCTATGTAAATGAATGTCTAATATAGCAACGGCTTAACAATAATAATAAGATT
This sequence comes from Hippocampus bargibanti, assembly GCF_051943395.1. Classification (NCBI taxonomy): domain Eukaryota; kingdom Metazoa; phylum Chordata; class Actinopteri; order Syngnathiformes; family Syngnathidae; genus Hippocampus; species Hippocampus bargibanti. The sequence goes on from NC_142734.1 coordinate 11,665,425, forward strand.
AAGAATAACAAAAACATTCAAAAATAATAATCACTGAGTGTTTTTGATGTGTTTATTGGGGTATTTTTTGCATCAGCTATCATAGTTCAAACGACAAGGCATTATTGTGTAACTGACTTGCTGTGGGCTGCGTGTGCACATCATTACAAGCCTCCGTGCATGCACTTGGGACTGAAGTGACACATGAGCGCACGGAGCCATTCTCCATTGTTGACCTCGTTCAGGAGCTACGATGCTTCCCTGAGCTGATGCTCTGTTTATGTGTGGCCATGCAAAGGCTCCAAGGATGCACACACATGTCAGCACACTTTTTCAAGGAACACTTTCATATCGACTCATATTACATGGTAATTAATATGTTCATTCTAAATGGCAGATTTTCTGAAAAAAATTGGATCCATTCAGTTTCATGTACGTATCTGGTAATTTAATTTGTTTTATGATATTAGGTGACAATTACATAATATATATAACAATTATATTTTGCTCGTTATACATCTATATTTATCAGAATCACAATCTGTAAATAGACTCCATTCTCAGGCTTGGGCCTGAACTGCGTTTCATTTAGCCTCAGGCTAGTCCAGCAAATGCTATAAATACTGCTGAGATGTTCCAGGAGGAATGGACATCTGAGGTCAACTCAAAAGGATTCAGACACCCAATATTTTCTATGTATGGATTTGTGCGTAGGTTGTGAGTTGGTGAGGAGTTGTAGTTTGAGATGTTGACGTCACAGAGGGCCCAGGTCTCAACAGGTCGAAGAGGTGGGTGTGAGCATTGCTCTTATGCAACATACTCAGACCTTTGCTTATTTCAAGTGAAATATGTTTAACTATTCAAACTATTTTAACTTAAGACAAAGGACCCTGTTTTGGTAGATTGGTGCTCTTGTGCTTGGTGTAGAAACGCCAGTCCAAGCTTAGTCTACCTTGCTTGTGGCTGAGTTGCGCCGCTCTGGGTAGGGCTCACTCTCGACTCATCCGACAATCTGGTCACAGAAAGTAGTCTGCACTTAGCATAAAAACATACTGGAGCTAAGGCTGTGGCAAATTTGGTTACAAAATGTAGACTACATTTTAGACTGACAAAAAGCAGCTCTAACTTGTTATGCAATTTTGAACTCTTTGATTGGTCACAGATTGTCAAATTTTCTTTTATTCGTAATTATGACAGGTCACGCACCTGTCATAATTACGGACAATCTCTCTGCATCATATAAATCAATTCATATAATGCATTCTAATCATTATCATCTTTAAAATATTTGAATAGCACACCTGTTAGTATTGCGAGGGGATGGGGGTCATGTGGGGTGCAAGATGTTCTTCATTTGCCCGCGTCATAAGCATGGCTGACTTCATCAATCCGCGAGGAGTGATATTGCAGTTTACCAGTCATTGTAATGCATGGATCTTAATCAGTCTTTTTTCTGTTTTCATAATGTCAAGAGCAACATACTGGGGCCTACCGCCCCAGAGTACGAATGAGTGCTACAGAGTGCAGTTTTGATTTTGAAATTCTGTCATTTATAATTACAACTTTGTGTCTCTACAGTGACACTGGTGTGTTGCCTTCTCTCCCTCCTCTCTCTGTCACGTGCCTGTCCCAAAGAGTGCAGTTGCAACACAAACACCAAAGCTGTGGACTGCCGGGGTCGAGGCCTGTACGACATTCCCCGACGATTACATCCAGACACACAAGAATTATATCTCCAAGACAATCGCATCAGGGGCCTCGGATCAATGGCTTTTCGAGAAATACCCTTGGTTCGCATTCTCAATCTATCAAATAATTCCATAACATCAGTTTCTCCCACTGCTCTTCTGGGGCTCCGAACTCTGCAGCATCTCAGTCTCGCCCACAACAGCCTGAGAGAGCTTGATAAGCGGTTGTTCGGACCCATTCACTCACTGTCACACCTTGACCTTTCACACAACAGGTGAGGCATCATAATTACCTCGATCAGCCCGTGATGGCATTTGAATCATTATGGTTATTGGACTTCATCTTTCTTATTATGTGCCGTCACAAAGCTTGTGGGGTTTCTCCGGAGCCATGGGAGAAAATCTGAGGAACCTGAGCCACCTGGGCCTCGCTCACAACAGGCTAACACGATTAGACCGATCGGTGCTAGAGGCCTTGGCCCGCCTCGACAGTCTCACACTACGAGGCAACCTGTGGAGGTGTGACTGCCACCTTATAGGCCTCAAACTGTGGCTGGAGACCTACCTCTTCAAAGGTGCGTGAACTGAAAAAGTATTGCAAAAAGTATTCATTTTGGTATTAACTTTCTTTCTCTTTTACATTTGTATCAATGAATGACAGTAGAATCCAAAATGTAGACAGATTCTCTAATCTGAATTTAGTGGAACACAATTTCTTACAAAACTGCAAAACAGTCTGCCCCCCCCCCCCAAAAAAAAAAAAAAAAAAACACAAAATCCTGATGTGCAGTTGTGAGAAGAACACATCCTACATGGGTTAGTAGAGGGCCCCAAAAGAGACATCGAAATGTGTGTCATGTAATCCATCAGCATTTGTCATCTTAGGTTTTGCACTTTTTGCATATATATGCATGGCTTGCTATTTGAAATTTGAGCAGTTTGTAAAATTGCCACCCATGTGAGTTTTATTTATTTGCGATGAATATTTGCTATCCATGAATATTTTCTCCAAACAAGATATGTTCTCTACAAACCACACAGCAGAAAGTCTTTTAGGCTTCGGCATGCAACTGAACACAGCCATAGAAAATCTATTTGGAGGGCCCATTTGGAAAACTGCATTAACTCAAGCTTGATTCAGCAGATGCTTCAGAGAGTGATAAAGTTATACCAGGCCATCTGTTACATGGTTGTCAAGACCAGATTTTGTTTCGAGAGACTTGCAATGGATAGCATAACCTTGCACTTTGTATTAGAGAAGTGTGAGGGCATTTAATTCTTCAGAAACTCTTGCTGTTGTCAGGGAATGTTCGGATTGAAGTCATACTGGTAGTGTCTGATGGTAGTCTGTAATACCACTTTTGTGGTAATGTAGTTGGACTCGTATGTGTTCATCTGTGTTTTCTCTTGTTTCTTTTGCCAGGAAGGAAATAATTGATGGTTGTGTGCCATGAATATTTATGGTACAATTGTCAGTCAATAATGCTCCATTTGGCCTCTGTTCATCCTGAAGTCTGTGTTTAGTTAGGTGTTGTTCAGAACTCGAAAACAGTAAATATTATAGATAAATCATTTCCACTAGCAATTTAAGTGTTTGAGGGGGCTACTCGGGAATTGATGGAACTTTGTGTTATGTCCTGGACACCCAAAGATATGTCAGAAAAAAATATTTGCCAGGTGACAATTTTGCGACATGGGCGAGCCATCGCTTTGATCCTCTCCTCTTTCATCTGGAACTGCTTTATGTAACAAAGAGGGTACAGAAAGTGCTTAAGAATGAATGTCTCTGTGTCTTTGTGTTGTCATGTTATTTGTTATTTCGTGTTTTTTTTGTTCTTTTGACTTCAAGACGGCGCCGCGAGAGTGGCTGCCTTTCCAGCAGCTCCTGTGTTTTGCTTTTCTACTTTCATTTCTTTCATCACTTTGCTGCTGTGAAATGTAAATTTCTCCACTGCGAGACTAATAAAGGCAAATCCAATCCAATCCAATCCATGAGCTCAGAAATGATGTGTGTGTGCGTGTGTTTGTGTGTATACCCTCCATACACACACACAAGTATTTTTACAATATCGGTATACAGTTATGTGTTCCCATGTGAGAGCTGACCTGGGATCAGAATCAGAAAGCCTTTTATAGTCCCACAGTGGGGAAAGTTGCAATAAACGTATTGTGTACTGTATAACCAAAAACTATCCGCTGCACAGTGAAAGCCACACTCAGTTAAATGCCTGCGTCAAAAGCCGTAAATTGCAAGTGCCGCTGAAGCGAACAATGGGCGTTGAAACAAGAATGTGTGGTTTAAAGAAGACCAATGATCATCCAGAAAGTTGAAAAAGGAACACTGACAGAGAGACAAATAAAATACTGACTTACTAGAGGGAATATAGAGGGCGTCCGCTGAAGTCAAACCATTAATCAAAACATACTCCGGATAACCAATCAAGAAAGGGATTATCGGTTAAATTAATTATGACTGCCTCTCAAGCCCATGAACTGTTTGAAGCTGAGCTATGACTGAGGTCATCTCTATAGCGAGGTGCCAAAAGGATGATAAGATCACTGATGATGTATATATGTGCTCTCAAGGTGGAGTGGTGGATGAGGTGCTTTGCAGCCAACCCATAGAGATGAGGGACAGAGATCTGCAGAAGGTCCCTTACCAGCTCTTCCATGCCTGCATGACCACGAGCTACCATTACTTGTTTGCCAACATTCATCATCTGGAATCAGAAAGGCTGCTGCGAGGCCACATGCATGGCAACCACGCTCATCCTTCAAGCCATACGCTCCATGTCCCCATGCCAATGGGGGAGGGATTCGGTGGCGGAGGGGCGAATATCCCAGAGTGTGAGACGAAGCAACGGCAGAGGCCGGTGAACCTACGTCACGCTATCGCTACAGTCATCATCACTGGCGTCGTTTGCGGCATCGTGTGTCTGATGATGCTGGCTGCAGCAGTATATGGTTGTGCCTATGCTGCCATCATGGCCAAATATCAGCGGGAGCTGAAGAAAAACGAGGAGTTGGCAGCGGCCCGCAAGGCCGATCACGCCAGGTTAGATGAGAAAGAACCACTGGAGAATGCCATTGCCTAAAAGATGACAACACAAACTTCAACCGGGCATCAGCCCTTTTACTTGTCGCCGTGGGATGACATATTTGTGTGTATTTGTTGTGAGGGGAAGAAGTGTGTGAAAATTAATTATGTTTGTGTGACTTGACATTTTCTGAAACTTAGGTAGCTTATTAAATTCTGCAAATATTTGACTATGCACTGAAAAGAACCGGAACTCTATGCCCATTTATGGGGGAGGCCAAAGTATTAAAATGAGTTTATTTCATTTTCTGTGAGATGCATATATCACAGTTACAGTAGATGCAAATTGCTGCCGAGAGGTCCCTGTTGTTAATGCTCTGTATTTGTAGGTCTTAGTAGAGAGCTGATATTTGAAATTTATTAGAGAACGTCCGTGTCTTGAAGCTTTTGATTCCTGTTTTGATGTCTCATATCAGATTGATTTCTGAATTTGTAGTAGGCAGCTGGTCATGTTTACGTTTGTGTTGAGAAAAACGGAGTGATTGTGTTGCTGTTAATGCTTGAGTGTGTGTATGTGTGTATATGTACTGTATGTGTGTATATGTACTGAAAGCACAAGTACTTGTCGAGAATTTCATTGTTTGTGCCTGATAATGTGATATAGTTTGGCAGAAAAATATTTTTCTGACCTCCCTTGAAGGGATGATGGGAACTTTGAAGCAATAACTTATTTACGGGTACACAATGGGGAACCATTAAAAAAATCCTGTTGAGTTAGATTTGTGTGCTGATAAAAACAAAAATTGGCATGATAATTCCAAAACTGTAATCTGTTTTTTAGCACTTCATTTTTGGTTCTCCAGTTTACCCTAACCTGAAGTAAAACTGTTTATGATTGAACCCATCTATAGCCACTTGTCACAATTTAGACAGTGTGATAGGAGGTGTATGCAGCTTGCATTTGGTAGATTATCCGCAAACAGAACGTTTGCGTAGCAGAAATTAAGAGAATCAATGCTGTCCTTTCTCTTACTTTGTAATCGTGAGTTTTATTTCATTTGACACTGTTGATTTACTTTTCAAAGCCTCTTACTATTTTATCTTTATTTACAGACAACCACATTTAGTAAGTTATTTTGAAAGAAAGGGGAATCCGATTGCTCATAACCTTGAAGTTAATGAGAAAGACTGAGTTCAAAACAGGTATCACACCTAACTCAAATAAAAAAACACTGTTCCCCAGTGTTCGTTACCATTAATTTAATGCTGTAAAAATATCATAAACAGACGCAATATTCGACTGACATGTCAGTCAAAGTGTTTGCGAGTCATGCGATCTACTTCAGTTTACAAAATAAATGGAAGCATTTGAACTTATACATCAGCAATTATTTCGACCAGTGAGAAGGAGGACATTATCACATGGAGAAAACTCAGACCGAACCAAACATTTGAAACTTTAACTGCAAAGGAATGAGTCAGCGACTGACTAATTATTCTTAGAAGCCAATACAGGAAAATAAAACTGTCATAAACTCTCAAATGAAAAGAATGTCATCAATATAAGGTGCCATTCTTCTCCGTTGGAAGATTTTTTGACCAAGATCACGTGCATGGCTCGACCAAAATGATTCCTTCATACAGAAAGAAAGGCATCTTTCCAAAGAAAATTCCTGCAGTATTTTCTTTGAAAGCTGGCACACCAGGACAGACTGCGATAACATTTTTTAAAAAGTTGCTGTCGTTGAAATGTGACCACCGATAATCATTGAAGAACACAACATCCATCAAAAAATACATGCATACATTATAATGAATTACATTTGGAATCAGCCTGAATGATTTAAGTTTACAATAGTAATAAAATTGAGACGGTTGGGTGATGGTTACCCTAATGCACAGGTGTCAAAGTCAAGGGCCGGGGGCCAAATCCGGCCCGCCACATCATTTTTTTTGGCCCGCGAAAACAAATCAAACGTGTGAAATTCCATGATGCTTGCTAAAATCCTTAGCTAAATTTCACATTTTTGGATGTAAACCATAACAACAGTCATTATTCTTGACTTCAGATTTGAAAACTAGTTATTGATTAATTTGTTATGCGCTCTATATGTAATATGTGGAGGGGATTAAACATTCTAATGACTTCCCCAAATTCATAACGGCCCTTGAGAGGAAACCATAAGTACAATGTGGCCCACGGAAAAAAATGACTTTGACACCCCTGCCCTAATGCATAGCTGTGTCCAGTATATAAGTTAGGCCCTAACATATATACCGGACACAGCTATGCTTACCTGTCAACTTATACTTTTTCCCCGTATTTTATATGTTTTTTTTTTTTTTTTCATTTACAACTTTCATATGGGAATTGTAATAATTTATAAGGGCAGCTATTAGCCAAGGTTGACAGGTATAACTGTGGGAGAAATCAAAATATGACACCGCCATTTTTCCTCAGTTTCCTGTTTATTTGAGAAGTACACCTATCAGTCATGCAGTTGACTTGCAATGAGTTCAAGGTTTGCCCCGCCAACTACCCCAAGTCGACTAGGCTCCAGCACGCCCACGACCGTCATGAGGATAACGAGGCTCAAATAAAATATCATCATGGAAATATCATCAACCTGAAGCCAAAATAAAAGTCATATCATGAAAAACCCATAAACATGTAGCTTGAATAAATTGAAAAAAATGTGTTACAATACTAGATATACTACACTGAAAGTCCACACTTTTTGCCCTCGGCAGTCGACTGTGTTTATTTCACTGTGGTGTTTTCTGTCAGATCCGTAATCAGAAAATAGCACTGGGTTGTACTATAGCTTTCTAAAGCATGTACAGTAAACATACAGATGCTGTTGATCTTAACGGCTGACCAGACTTTTATCGCTCTGTGCGTTATGCCAGCAAACCCACTTGCACGTGGCACAGGATGTGACACACTCACAGATATGTTGGCATTCACGTGTGTGCATTTGTGTGTGTGTGTGTGTGTGTGTGTGTGTGTGTGTGTGTGTGTGTGTGTGTGTGTGTGCATTCGGCAACGTTGTGACTCAAGAGATGTCTCGGGGGTCCAGTGGTGGGGTGGGGGAAGGGTGCAATAGGCCCATGGGGTACCGTGGCATGTGATGTCATCGGTCTGTCCTGTCAAGTTAGTCTGGAAGCAAATTCACAAGTCGACAGCTCGTACGAACACTGGCCGGTGAAAACTGGCCCTAACCGGCCTACACTGAATTTGCATTCCAGTTTACTTCCGTCTGACTCTCTTATATAAAATCATTCTAACAGGCAACCACCAAACTGACATCCATGATCATCATTACTGCCTTTGTAATAGTTCTTGTTAAGCGCTGGGATAGTCCCTCGGATTGCAGATTCACGGATCTGACAGGAGGACACAACATGAGAAAAATACCGACACAGTGGTCTGCTTGCGTACCGCTCTGCCAGGAGTGCGATTCATCTGCGTGCGCGCACGTGAGTTAGGGAGAGCCGCGGCACCACACAGACTCTTGCATCTCTGTCCTTCTGCTCCAATGGTTCCCCCCAGGCCTATAGTACCCACAATGCACTGCTCTCATGTCAACGCAGTCAGGCACCGTGAAAATGTTTCTCTTTTCCTGCCCTTGTCTGTTCCCTCTCTTGTCTTACCAATGGTTATTCCTGATATGATGGATGGTGTCTGCCAACCTATAGCTTTGTCCTGAGATTTTTGACTTGAGATACCCGTCCTGTGCAGCAGTTCCAATGCCTCCATTTCTGATTGTACATACTGCAGTTTCTCAAAATTGCAGAATGTAAAAATATGAAAACTTTATCGACAAGACGTTTAGTGGCAACCCAGGGTTGGGGAATAAGTATGATTCCGATTTGATATCTTCGGTTGCAATATTAAAATAGAATGTCCATTTTGTTGCACACAAAAATCCAAGTGAATTTGTCTGAACATATAAACAAACATAACGGTGTGCTCTGTACGGTCTAAAAGTTGATTTCCTGGACAGTAAGAAGTATTTTCCCGTCTTTTTTTTCGCAAGGTAATAGAATCTCTCTTTACACCCAATAATATAATAATAATAATAATAATAATAATAATATAATAATAATAAAACAATAATAATACAATAGTAATAATAATAATAATAATAATAATAATAATAATAATAATAATAATCTTCTTTTCCTTTCGGCTTTTCCCTTCAAGGGGACGCCACAGCAAATCAGTGTCCTCCATCTTTAGGGGTTTGTTTTGGCAAGCTTTTACGTCGGATGCCCTTCCTGACACAACTCTCCGTATTTATCGGGGCTTGGGACCGGCACAAGAATACTTATGAATAACAATAATAATAATATAAATATTATTAATAATAATAATAATAACCAGCCTTTGAAGGCCTTTTCCAATGTAACATCTGAGTAGGGCTCAGTATTGATTCGGATTATCAAAATGGATTTGATTTGATTCGCAGGGGCCAAATATGATTCAGTTTAACTGATTTTCGATTCAGTTACAATGAATTCTAATGTATTCAACTAATTAATTCCAAACACAGAGCAGGTCATGGAAATAAAGTTACAAAAATACACTGTCTTCCACATTCGTGTGACTGTATCACAAAGTGTCAGTTCATTTCTGTCTTTGTGTGTTTTTTTAAATCAAAAAAACTTGTATCTGCCTTCAAGCTTGTTGGCGCTAATTTCAGTGCTTTGCTACTCTCATGTGGTGACGAGATGTTATGCAATTCGAGAAGTCACTTGAATTTCTGAGTAAAAGGATGGCCGTATGCCTTTAAGAATTTTGAGAGATTCTATTACCTGAAAATGAAAATTGTTTTGATTGAATTCATTGACTTTTTTTATACCAAGGTTGATATCAGAATGTGTGCCATTCTCGGGGAACGATGGTAATATTAGGCAGAGAATATGTCTGTGTAAGCTCTCAGTCGTACAGGAGTGGTCCATCGATGAAAAGGTTTCTTCAGCCGTCATCTGTACTTCTTTGAAGGTGTCGGACGTTTCGCTTCTTATCCAAGAAACTTCGTCAGCAAACTAAAGTCTTACTGGTAGTTTAGGCCCTATATATATATCCCTACTGTCCAGACATGTCGGTGCCGGACTATGCTCTGATAGGTCCCTGCTCTCAGGTTGGGGAGACTAAACAAATTCTAAAAAAAAAAGACTATCAACATCGCATGGATAATACTAGTGGGCCTCAATCGGCAGTACATATGCACCTAAAAGCTAGCAACTATTCAATTGACGACAATGAAGTTAAAATCTTAGCGAAAGAACATAGATGGTTTGAAGGGGAGTAAAAGAAGCGATTTTCATAAAACAACTAAATCCTTCATTAAACCGATATGATGGGGTGAGGTTCAATTTGGATCGTTCATACAATAGCCTGCTTAGAAAACATAGGATTAGTAATACTGATGAGGTGATAGTGGGGAAGTGGGGCAATCAGGCCAGTCGTTAGTCAGAACAATAGGAACAATCAGGGAGCTGCAGGGAGTAGTCCTCTGCCCCCCCCCCAACCTGAGAGCAGGGACCTATCATAGCACCGCCATGTCTGGACAGTATATATAGGGCCTAAATTACCAGTAAGACTTTAGTTTGCTGACAGTTTCTTGGATAAGAAGTGAAACGTCCGACACCTTCAAAGAAGTACAGATGACGGCTGAAGGAACCTTTTCATTAGGCAGAGAAGGATGGAAATAACCATTAGATGGCAGTTTGCAATCATCTACATTGAGTGTACATAGCTGTATTTTCTGACATGAAATGTGATGCATGAACTGGAAGGGGCAGCCCACACACATATGCGACACCACTTTTGACCATTTCATTTTAATTTCCATTACTACAAAATTATGCAAACATGATGTTCGTCTCGCCTGATAAAATACACTCGTGGCATTTGTTAGCCTGACATCTAAGAATGTTTTCAGGCTTGAATATACCTTGATGAAAGAGTCTGTTCATGTTCAACCATAACCTTTTTTGCAGCCTTCATTCATACACTGGCAAGCACATTAAAAAAAGGTAAGTGAGACAAATGCAGAGCCGATCAGCAGATCAGCAGAGGAGCATTTTGCATCCACGGTCACTCTAAGACTGAGCGGAGGAGATAAAATCAGCCATCCTCTACTCACCGGCAGCGATAGGTGATTCTCTTTCATCCAGGAGCTGGATGGCTGTGCTGGCTAGGACAACACTCTTGTTTTCGGAACCTACATGGAAAAATAAACAGTTGATGAAACATTTCCAAATTTGTTTGGATCAGTTCGAAAATGGCGAGGGATGCAGATAAACGCCGGGGAGCATTCTTTCAGGGCAGCCGCTTCGTGCCGTAGGTCAGTCATTGCCAGCAAATAAGAGGCTTTCATATCATTTGTATTAGCTGAGAGTAATGGAAAGTCTGAGACTGATGACAGATAAAACCAAGATCCTCCCTCCCTTGGAGGAAAAAAAAGACATTTTAGCGTTGTCGTCTAACTGTATCTGTGTGTGTGTGTGTGTGTGTGTGTGTGTGTGTGTGTGTGTGTGTGTGTGTGTGTGTGTGTGTGTGTGTGTGTGTGTGTGTGTGCGTGCGTGCAGGTGGTAAATGCTGGCCAAGTCACTATGAAAAGGGTTGGACCTTTTCCAAACACATCTGATTTCAACCCAAAGCAATCAGACCTGTCCACAAGGGCACATCACAGAATTAATATTAGAGAGGGAGGCTGAGTGAGGGGGATTGGGCATATCGGTAGTAGACAAACCCAAAAAACGTGTACCTCGTGTTCATTTTTTGTCAGCATTATGTATGATGGACCTTAGCTTACGAACTTAATTGGTTCCCAAACAGAGTGGGTAAAGCGAAAAGTGTGTATCCCAAAAATTAATTTCCCATAGGATACCATTAAAATGAAAATAATGTGTTCCCAGGTCTACATAAAACATAATTTTCTACTTTCTAATTTTCTAAACCTTAAAACTACACAAAATATACCTTATTTTATGTATAATAAATGTGCTATAGTATTATTATTAAAGAAATAAACTGTACTGAACAATAAAGTCCTTTTATTTATCTTTGTGATGGTCATTAATGGCTTGATGGAATGGAGTGTCCGGTTTCCTCAGCATTAAACACTAGATGAGGAACGTAACCTTCTTCTTTCACCATTTTGAGGAATAATCCCTTGTAGGTGCTTTCTCTGTGATAATTGTATCTAGTTCTTCATCAATTGTGATCTGTTTAGCTGGGTTGATAGCTTTTTGCATCAAGTGTACAGATGACTTGTGCGGGTTATTTGTGGAGCCTGATTGATGGGATATTTTAACCTTCCAGTCTACACTCTGCTTTTGTATTTTCAAAGTTGAAACGAGTCTAAATTTCACGGTTTTCTATCAATTTTCTAACCTTTTTTATGTTTTTTGTTTTATTTTTCACTTTTGTTTTTTGGTTAAAAACTCTGTAATTTCCCTTTCGTGTGTGTGTGTTTTCTATCACTCTCTCACTGTCTGCCTGTCTCTTTAATGTTTAACACCCCTCCACTGCTGGGTCCTTGACCAATCACGTGGCTTTAACTGAAGACGCCATTTTGTTTTTTTGGAGAACGGCCTCACTTTCTCTCTGTCTGTAACCCCATCCCCCACTGTTGCATTCTTGACCAATCACGTGGCTTTAACTGGGGGCGGGGAATAGAGAAATACATGCCATTTTCTTAGAACGGGCTCGTTCGCGAACGACACATCACTCATTGTGGCAGCTCCGTGCGTATCCCGAAAAATAGTTCGTATGCCAAGGTAAAATGTTCATAAATGTAACGTTCGTAAACCGAAAAGTTCGTAAGGCAAGGGGTTCGTAAAACGAGGTCTCACTGTAATTAGACAGATTTAATAAATACCAAAACAAATAAATGGCATGGTTTTGGTCATGTTAAAGGGGAAGTCAATCCACATAATTTCCTTACGATATGTTTATATAGCTCGACTGGTCAAAACATGCCATTGTGATTGTTTTATTTGTGGAATATGGTTTGTCCATATCAGGACAAAACAGGTTCAGGATGTCCCCCACCTACCACCCAAAGACAACTGGGATAGGCTACAGCACGCCAGCGACCCTTGTTAGAATGACGCAGATGGGAAAATGGATTGATGGATGGCATCTCAGGGTGCAGACAATTTTTGTAGACTCAGAATGGCATCACAGTGTGCGTGAGGCTCAGGTAACAACTAATCATGGCGAAGAAAATACGTGCAGCATTCTCATCTGGATTGGATGTATCTTTATTCATCTCACAGTAGAGAAATGTACATTTCACAGCAGCAAAGTTATGAAAGGAAGGGGAAAGGAAAGAAACATAGAAAAACATCTGCTTACCTGTGTTGAAAGGCAGAGAGTAGACGAAGGTGCCAGGAACCTGTTCGGCTGCTCTTTTGTACCACAGAGGGAAGTGATCAGCATTGAACACCCCTTCTTTGTCCTCAGCAGTCAGGAAGTTTCTTGAAACACATGGAAATTAGGGAGATGATACATGCACATTCAAAAATTCATATGAAGTCACTGGCCAGAATTTGTTGAGCCAAAATCAACAGAATACATGCTAGAAGTCTTTTCATGACCATAGCTTGCATTGCAATGAACACTCTTTTTACAAAGTAAGGGAACCAAATTGAAACATTTACTTACTGACTGGTAAGCTTGTCAGGCACAACAAACAGGTTGATTCTGGAGAGGCCGGTCCTTGTGCCAAGATAGGCAATCTCCACTCCTTTGTCAGAGTTCCTGTGTTTTAACATGGTTGACAAACACCGACTCAAGTAATACCATAATATGGCAAAGATTACATTAGTGTGAGCGCGTGAGAAGATTTGTTTATTCCCTACTCAGATTTATTGAGGACCAAGCTGGTCCAATACGCCTCCACTGGAGCAGTTACCACTGCATCAAAAAGGACCCCTTGAACCAATTCCTTATCGCCTATAAGAAAGAGAGGAAGAAAAGAAACAGTCACAGATAGTAAAAACATAAAGTGCATCAGATAGTTAACGTGGAATGTTGGTGGATTTTACAAACATTGCAGTTGGGGTTCATGTCCGCTGAGGTAGCGTTTTATTGCCTCTATTTGGGTGAGGTAGCGATGCTCTAGATGCTCATCTACCGTGCAGTAGGTCCTGTATTTTTTGGCAGATTTTCGAAAAAAGAGCACCAAATATTAATTGAACATCTTTTTTAGAGTCAAATTCCAATTGACAGATTTTTTTTTAATATGGAGCAGTTTCAAAATCACATTTTCAAGAATACGAGCTGAACTGAAAAATCAAAGACGGAACGTCATAATATGTTTTGCACAATGCATACAGAAAATTGGTTGCAATGTCATAACAGGTTTCCACCTAAAACTAGTGTAAAATCATCATTTGGGATACATTGTATCATTCACTTGGTGTTTGCTATTCTTGTCAAGATTGAAGCTGTAGAAAGTGTTTTTTATTAAAAACAAATAGTTTTTGGAAGGCCTTTAAAATACAGCCTTTCGACACGGCTCTCAAAAATCCCTATAACTATCTTCTGAGAAATTAAAATGATTTCCCATCAAATTGCTTTCATCCTCTTACCATTCATCTGCAAGGGCTACATCAGGATGCTCTAAATCATGAAGGCCTGTAAGAAAGAAAAAAAAAGAATAATTTTGAAAAAAATAATCATATGAACTACCATTAAGTTAAGCTGGAGAAACCATTAGTATTGCACTCTCATGAAGCATGTGTTGTAAAAAAATGTATTTTATGTCTGGTTTTGGCAGGTCTGATTGGATCAGGAAGAACCAAGTCATGCTCAGACCGCTCCCAGTGGTGGATATGTTTGGATTAACAAAGAGACCACCGCAACATGAATATTTAAATGCATGAGGCTGGATGTGGGAGTGAGACACTGAAATGCCACTAAAGAAATCTTAAACTTCCTGTCTAATGACGAGGTTTTATCTTACATTTACTACTTCAACGTATGTGATGGCAAGTTAAGAAGTGGAATTTTACTAGCAATGATGACTTAGATAAGAAAGACTTCACAGTAACTTGTTGAACTGAATATTCTGAGCTGAAATGTGTTCAAACATAAGAAGATAATTGACACCAGCGACACCATTGTTTATGTAATACAGATCAAATTAATGATGGAACAACTTTTGCAATGATTTCTATCATTTATACCAGGAAAAAACGCTATTTGAAAAGAGGTGTCCTGTATAGACTTTTTGCCACTGGCTGCATGCATAAAATCATATGGCTTCAGAAAAGAAAATGAATGTCATACCTTCTTCCACAGTGACATTCCCTGTGAAGAAGAACTTGCCATGGCCCCTGGAAAGCGCTACTCCAAGACTAGTGATAAAAGAAATCGCCATTTTTGTTTAATTCTTCATTGTGCAAAGACAAACCTCTCCATGTTTCTCACCTGAAAGGAGTACCCTGGATGTCTGTGTGGTAATAATCATTCTGCAACACAAGCACACGCCTCTGGAACAAAACGAAAACATTCTGATGAGGCCTGCATTCATAATTCCAGCACTAATGGTGTGGTTCAGTCCTTGATATAAATTTGCGGCGGCATGGCTCCATCTAGTGGTCGCAATGAATTGCTTGTGGCATGCGGTTTTGTTGTAACCCCGTCAAGTGTTTATTTGCATTAACATTGTGAATACGAATGAACGTTGTGCACATGCATGTGTGGGCATGATTTGGAAATCTGAATTTGCATAGTGAGTGCTTAACAATCACCTGGAAGGGCAACGTTATCACTAAAGCTTTAAGTAACGCAAACACACACACACACAAACACACCGTGGATTCACATCACTGAGTGTGTGCGTGTTTGTGTGTGTCTCCAAGACACAGGAGGCTCGCTTGTATTCAGCAACATGTGCATGTAAAAGATAAGGGGTTGACACACTGAGACAGACACACTCGTGCATGCAAAGCAAACCGAATCGGACACAAATTCCCCAGTCGGCGTTGTACATCACTGTTGGCAAAGTGGTCTTTCCCTGCTAAGTGCTCCTTTTGAAATACTATTCAGGAACATCACAAAACAGTTTTGTTTTCATGCTGTGCATCAGAAAAAAAAACAGGAGAGTCGCTCACCCCTTTGTCGATACTCTTTTTCACTTCCATTGAGAAGGTCCCGGTCTTCCTGTTGACCATGGCGTTCCTCAGCTATGAGCACAAAGACGGTGCTGTAAGTCCAATATTGGTTTAGAACAACAGTGCTTCTCAATTATTTTTGTCAAGGCCCCGCTAGTAGGAAGAAAACACCTTGCGCGTGACTATAAATAGTATAATTTATGTATAAAATGGTTGTAAGTAAACCTCTGTATAACACGGTATTCTTATTAATCGATGAGAAGGTTTCTTCAGCCGTCATCTGTACAAAAGTGAAGGTTTCGGACGTTTCGCCTCCTATCCAAGAGGCTTCGTCAGCGAACTAAAGTCTGACTGGTCGTATCGGCCCCATTTATATATCCCTAATGTCCAGACATGGTGGCGCCGGACACAGCTATGATAGGTCCCTGCTCTCAGGTTGGGGGGGCAGAGGACCCCTCCCTGTGGCCCCACTGATTGTTCCTACATTCCTGACTAACGACTGGCCTATTACCTCCACTCCCACCGGTATCACCTCGTCAGCATAACGACCCTCATCAGCATTACGAAAGTTGCCTAACCTGTTTTGCCTAAGCAGGCTATTGTATGAACGATCCAAATTGAACCTCACCCCACCAGACCGGTTTAATGAAGGATTTTGTTGTTTTACAAGAATCGCTTCTTTTACTCCCCTTTCAAACCATCTATGTTCTTTCGCTAAGATTTTAACCTCATTGTCGTCAAATGAGTGGTTGCTAGCTTTTAGGTGCAAATGTACTGCCGATTGAGGTCCACTTATATTATCCCTGCGATGTTGATAAAGTCTTTTTTTGAGAATTTGTTGAGTCTCCCCAATGTACTGCTCTTTACAATTTTCATTCTTACAATGTATGGAATAAACTACATTACTTTGTTTTTCATTTGGTAGCCTATCTTTTGGATGCACTAATTTTTGCCTTAACGTGTTTATCGGTTTGAAATAAGTAGGAATTTTATGTTGCCAAAGGACTCTTTGTAATTTTTCAGAAACTCCTGCAATGTACGGTACTACTACTCCTCTCCTTTTTGTATCTTGAGAATTATTGGTTTCATCCCCTATTCTTTCTTTCTGACATTTGTTGAATGACCACTGAGGGTACCCACAGTTAGTGAGTGCTCTCCTGATATGTTTTGACTCCTTTTCTCTACCTTCAGTGCTAGTTGGTATTAGTTTAGCCCTATGCTGGAGACGTATTCTTATTAATGTATAAAAAAAGAAAGACAGCTAGACCAACTTAAATAATGGCTTGATTAACTGTAACAGATATGATTTGAAGCACATCTGAAATTGAAATATAAAACTTTATCCTAAAAGGACAACCGACGCCTCCGGACAAGTTGTGTCCATAATTTGTAAAATCACTTCAAATGACTTCTACTGAACATATTTTACAAAGATTCCACCGCATATAGCTATATTTTACGTTTTAAGCCTCGCGCTGAATATTCCGGAAGTCTTCTTTTTGAGTTGGTGACGAGTCACGGAAGGAACACCCCTGACCACCCATCACCTCAATGCATTTTGCGGTACTTTGTTTGGTCTGAAAACTTCGTGTTGGTCCGTGTTGATGGCGAAATTAGAAGGAAAACACATAAATAACGTGATTGTGAATCGTTGTGTGTTACACTGAACAACTATTTGATATTCGCTGACAAAAATGCTAAGGAGAAAAATCAGCCCCTTTCCACGGAGCTTTGTTGCCATCTTGTGGGTGCTACATTTCTCTCCAGATGCCTCAAAATGATACGAAATAAAATCTTTAATCGATTGCAAACATGTATGCTTTCCTCTTCAGAACTATTTGAATCATATTCATAACTGCATGAGTAACAAGAAAGCATTTTCTCCGAATCAGAAGCCATTGTTTTGATTCTCGAGCAAGGCAAGACGTCTTGGCATGACACCACGAACAAGGGGGCAGGACATTCTGAAACTGGCCACTTCCGGTTTCAAATTCATGTAGTTTTTAGACATTTTTATTGGTGTTTTGCATTTAACCAAAAAAATCCTGCGTGTTTCGGGTATTTTAGATACATATAAATATAAAACGTTTTTCTGATGTCAACTAGGAAACAAAAAAGTGATGTCAGTTGTCCTTTAAACGATAAATGTCTTTTGACTCTCAACCATGTCAAATTGACTATCGTGAAAAATACAAGTACATAAAATTAAAAAATAATGTATTAAAACAGATCACCAATATTAACTCACAGCACAATATTAAACAAAAACTTTTTACCTGCAAAATGAAAATATTTTGCATGTCATTTGTCAAGGTAATGTCTGGATTAATGGCTACAAGTAGCATTCACAAAAAGGAGATGACTTGGCAATATTCGGCATGTTTAAAAAAAAAAAAAACTCAGATTATCAGCATGATTGGGGCGTAATGTCTATAATTGATTGATTAATTTATTTGTCTTCATGCTGTCCGCCGCCAATATTTTTCGACATGGGAAGCACGCCGGTCGTACCTTGTCTTCCACCTTAGTGGGAATGAAGCCAAGTGCCATAATTTGCTTAATCATATTTGCGCCTCTTTGTCTGTCTACACTTCAGACTCGTTCTCTGTGCTGTGTACAAAGCGCCCATGCTCAGTGCCAACAAAACACAGAGCAAATGCTCCCTGCACACTCTGCCAATGAGAGTGCCACTGCCCCTAACGTAATGAAGGTGCAATTGTACTTTATTCTAGAACACAAAAAAAAACACAACAAAAAATAAAACAGGTCAACCCCCCCCCCCCCCATTGACGAAGCCTTTTGGCCTCATGGGGGGAAAATAGAGATTCTCACCGTATCATCTTTGTCTTCCCATTCTACCTCAGACAGATCCACGCTGCTGTAGTTTGGCTTTCTTCGCTTTTTGCCGTCGCCGTACTGGACAGGCATGAAACATGAAGAAATTGTCACAAGATGACATCATATTTGTGTCTAAAATACATGTTATACTCATAGTATGTTTTAAAATTATTCAGGTATAACACATGGATATTGTTGGTCGGTCGGTAAGTCCTGCATGCGTGTACTAGAAAGGTTCGTCCTTGTTCATTTGTCAGTGGAGATAGCCCACAAACCTAATTAGAACTACTCATTAACATCTTTCATTCCATCATTATTAAACCATCTGCTGGTCTATCTCACTGACTGTCTTCGCTTTGTTTCCTCCTTCTCTTTACCCATCTCATCCCTCCAGTTTTACCATATCCTGACAACTGGTCCATCAGCGTTTCTCAACCCATGCAACTCCACACACACACACACACACACACACACACACACACACACACACACACACACACACACACACACACACACACACACACACACACACACATATATATATATATATATATATATATATATATATATATATATATATATATATATATATATATATATATATATATATATATATATATATATATATATATATATATATATATATATAAAAATCCTCATCTCACCCACCATGGGTGGTGTCTGTCCCCCATTTCAGCTCGGGTCCTCTACCAGAGGCCAGGAAGCTTGAGGGTTCTGCGCAGTATCCGTGCTGTTCCCAGCACTGCGCTTTTCTGGACCGAGATATCTAATGTTGTTCCCGGGATCAGTTGCAATCACTCGTCGAGTTTGGGGGTCACTGCCCCGAGTGCTCCGACCACCACAGGCACGACTGTCACCTTTACCTTCCAGGCTCTCTCCAGCTCCTCTCTGAGCCCTTGGTATTTCTCGATTTTCTCATGTTCCTTCTTTCTGATGTTTCCATCACTCGGGAACGCTACATCCACGACAACGGCTTTCCTTTGCCCTTTATCTATGACCACGATATCTGGTTGGTTGGCCATTACCATCTTGTCGGTCTGTATCTGGAAGTCCCAAAGGATCTTTGCTCGGTCATTCTCCACCACCTTGGGAGGTGTTTCCCATTTTGACCTTGGGGTTTCCAGTCCATAATCCGCACAGATGTTTCGGTAGACTATGCCAGCCACCTGGTTATGGCGCTCCATGTAGGCTTTCCCTGCCAGCATCTTACACCCTGCAATTATGTGTTGGATTGTCTCACGTGCCTCTTTGCACAACCTACACCTTGGGTCTTGTCTGGTGTGGTATATCCCTGCCTCTATGGGCCTGGTGTTCAGGGCCTGCTATTGGGCAGCCAGGATGAGTGCCTCTGTACTGTCCTTTAGGCCAGCCCTCTCTAGCCACTGATAGGACTTCTTGAGATCAGCCACTTCTGCTATGGTTCGGTGGTACATCCCGTGTAGGGGCTTTTCCTCCCATGATTCTCCCTCTGTTCCCCATTGTCTGAGACATTCTCTGAGTACATCATTCGTTGGAGCCTTCTCTTTGATGTATTCATGGAGCTTGGATGTTTCATCCAGGACAGTGGCTCTCACACTCACTAGTCCCCGGCCTCCTTCCTTACGGCTTGTGTACAGTCTCAGGGTGCTGGACTTGGGATGGAACCCTCCGTGCATGGTGAGGAGTTTTCGGGTCTTAACATCCATGGTCTGAATCTCTTCCTTTGGCCACCTTATTATTCCTGCAGGGTATCTGATCACTGGCAGGGCATAGCTGTTTATTGCCCGGGTCTTGTTCTTGCCATTGAGCTGGCTTCTGAGGACTTGCCTCACCCGCTGGAGGTATTTGGTCGTAGCCGCTTTCCTTGTTGCTAGTTCGAGGTTGCCATTGGCCTGTGGTATATCGAGGTACTTGTAGCTGTTTTCCATGTCTGCTATCGTTCCTTCAGGGAGTGAGACCCCTTCAGTGTGGACTACCTTGTATATATATATATATATATATATATATATATATATATATATATATATATATATATATATATATATATATATATATATATATGTGACAGTCGTGCCTGTGGTGGTCGGAGCACTTGGGGCAGTGACCCCCAAACTCTACGAGTGGTTGCAACAGATCCCGGGAACAACATCGGATATCTCGGTCCAGAAAAGCGCAGTGCTGGGAACAGCACGGATACTGCGCAGAACCCTCAAGCTTCCTGGCCTCTGGTAGAGGACCCGAGCTGAAATGGGGACAGACACCACCCATGGTGGGTGAGACGAGGATTTTATATATATATATATATATATATATATATATACATACACACACACACAATTAGTTGCTTGAACTACCAGCAACCCATGCAATTTAAACCGGTGAAGAACACAGTGGTCCAAAATGTGTTAACTTTTGTTAACCAATGACGCTCCGAATGAGCAGCGAGTACTCACAAGTGGTCGCAGATCTGGGTGGGTGAGAATGTAGCCGTTGTTGGTAATTGCAAATGCATAGCCATGAATGCCCAGCTAAGAAAAACACACACACACACACACACACACACACACACACACACACACACACACACACACACGCACACACACACTCGCAAAGCAAATATATTATCGATTAACCATGTAACTCATGTTGGCTGGCAAAAAAGATCAATTGCAACAACATGTAAGGTTCGTTGTGCCGAGATATTCATTCTTTTTTGAGATAATTTTTCTATAACGATAGGAGGAAATTACTAGAAAGCCTTCAGGGCATCGTAGGCAGGGGTACTTGCCTACGATGCAGAGTAGGTTCCACGCTTTAAAATATTACCACCTCTTAACAATGTCCAAGAAAAGTTACCAAAAACTATGATTTGGGGCACCCCTAATTTTAAGCCTGGAAATGCCTGCTGTGAAATGTAAATTTCTCCAATGGGGGAGCAGAATAAAGGTTTATCCAACCATCAATCAATTTTCCATACCGCTTATTTCTTACCAGGGTTGCGGGGGTGCTGGAGCCTATCCCAGCTGTCTTCGGGCACGAGGCGGGGGACACCCTGAATTGGTTGCCAGCCAATCGCAGGGCACACAGAGACAAACAACAGTCACTCTCCCACTGTGCCTCGACTGGGATCACCACCTTATTGTGGTGAGGCACTTTGCGCGTCTCCATTACCCCGAGAGCTATGTCGGCTGGAGTCTTGTACTCCTGGCAGGGTCACCCAAGCCGAACAGGTCGGAGGGTAGAGGCCAGACAAAGAGTGATCCCAAATCCGGGGTAGGCGTAGGCGGAGTCCAACAGATCGGACCACCGGCAGCCCCTTGCAACCGCACTCACCTGAAGGTTGTCTTGAGTCCTCACTCATGCCACTGGAATACAGTGGGTGCGGCCAAGTATGTGGGGGAAGGAATTGCACGCCCCCTCCCTCACACTAAATGCACTAGTAGCGCAGGTTTCAGCTTCCACCATATAAGTCCACTGGCGATAGGATAAAGTGACGGGGGCAGGTCATGGATGTGACTGGAAGTTTCTAGCTTGATTCCTACACAGGGGCGGTACAGGATTCATGGTCGTTGCGAAGATGGTATGGAGCAACATTGTCCTTCGGCAGGATCCTGTGCGTCTGAGCAGCCCTATTCAGGGTCCGCACTGCTCACCCCTTATAGGGGAAGGGTCTAGAAAAGGTGACCTAAACATTGCTTGTTCCACCACACCTGGGTGGCCCACCGCAGCCACCAAGGCATCCCCCCTCTGCGGTCGAAAACGAAATATAATCAAACCCACGACTATGAACCTGGCTTCCTGGAATGTTCGCACCCTCCTCAATGCTCGAGACGGGATGGAAATACCTCAAAGACGAACTGCCCTCATCGCACATGAGCTCAGGAGGTACAACATCGTATTGGCGCACTCAGTGAGACTCGGTTCTCAGGCGAGGATTCACCCACAGAAGTTGGTGAGGGCTACACCTTCTTCTGGAAGGGTCTCCCAGAGAATGAGCGAAGACTCCATGGAGTTGGCTTTGCTGTGAAACGCAGCTTACTCAGTAACATCCCTGAGTCCCCCAAAGGCATCAGTGAACGGCTTATGACCTGGCATATTCCCCTGGTAAAAGGTCGCTTCGCAACTTTAATCAGTGCCTATGCTCCCACCTTGGATGCTGACGATAACACCAAAGATGCCTTCTACGAGTCCCTGGATGCAACCATATCCAAAATCCCTGCGTCTGATAAACTTGTTCTGATGGGTGACTTCAATGCCCGAGTAGATGCCAGGCTCTGGAAACAACTCACTCTGACTCCTCACTCTGTGCTCTGAGCATCAGCTGATTGTACAACACCATCTTTCAGTTGAAAAAGAAATACATCACATCATGGATGCACCCCAGGTCCAAACATTGGCACTTACTGGACTACATCATCACAAGGCAACAAGACCAAAATGACGTCTGCATCACGCGGGCCATGCGTGGGGCTGAATGCTGGAATGATCATCGACTGATCAAGTCCAGGCTCAAGCTGAGAATTCGACTTGTTCATAAGAAACAGCAACCCCAAAGGCGTCTTAACTCCAGGGCCCTGGAGTCCCCAGAATGTGCAGCCAGCTACCGCAACAAGCTGGCAGAGGGACTTGCCAGCCTGGACAAGTACACCAGTAACGGTGACCTCGATGTTGAAAGCAGGTGGAAAAAAATTGAGGACAACAATTCATCAAGCTGCCTCTGAGACCATCGGCTTTACTCAGAAACGTCATCAAGACTGCTTCGATAACAGCTCAGGTGCCATACAGGAGCTTCTGGAAGCCAAGCGTAAAGCCCATACCACACTTCTCTCCAACCCTCATTCTCCACTTCTCCTCTCTCATTACAAGGCCATCCGTGGTGAAACACAGAAACAGCTGAGGATGATGGAAAACAAGTGGTGGCTCAGCAAGGCCCAAGAAATCCAGAGGCATGCAGACAACAGAGGCATGCCTTCTATGATACTGTAAAATCCCTGCATGGCCCACGAAGACAACACATTGTTTCAGTTAGATCTGCAGACGGTACTGTACTACTGAAGGACAAACAGCTAATACTTGAGCGCTGGGCAGAGCACTTTGACTCCCTGCTCAACCAAGTAAACCCTTCAGACCGATCTGTCCTTGATTCTCTCCCAGAGCTTCCATCAGTTCTCTCCCTTGATGAACCTCCTCAGTTCACAGAGATCCTCTATGCCATCCGGAGCCTTAAAAACAACAAAAGCCCTGGCCCTGATGGACTTCCAGCTGAGGTTTTCAAGAGTGGCGGTTACCTCCTGACACGGAAGCTTTACCACCTCATCTGCGCCATCTGGCAAAACGGGACACTTCCTCAGAAATGGAAAGACAGCAACATTGTCACCATTTATAAAAGGAAGGGGGGGCAAGTCAGTCTGTGGCAACAGCCGTGGCATCTCCCTACTTTCTGTTGCTGGCAAGATTCTTGCAAAAGTAATGCTGTTCCTTCTTACATAGCACATTACCGAAGACATTCTCCCAGAGACACAATGCGGTTTCAGAAAGGATCGAAGCACTCTGGACATGATCTTCGCTGTGCGCCAAGTTCAGGAGAAATGCAGGGAACAAAACAAGGACCTCTATATCACCTTCATTGACCTTACCAAGGCATTTGACACAGATAACCGTGACATTCTCTGGACCATACTGTAGAAATTTGGCGTCCCCTCCAAATTTCTCGGCATCCTTAAATAGTTCCACAGCGGTATGCAAGCAACTGTACTTGTTGGTGGCCAGCAATCTTCCCCTTTCCCTGTGGAAATCGGGGTGAAGCAGGGCTGTGTATTGGCCCCTGCTATATTCAACCTGTTCCAGATGGCAGCTACGCTCCTCTTCCATAAGTCCATCCAGGAAGGTGGCGGCGTTCAAATCCAATTCCACCTGGATGGTAGCCTGCTTAACATCAGACGCCTACAGGCCAAGACCAAGACCCTGATCAGCGGCATCCACGAGTTACAATATGCAGATGATTGTGCTCTGCTGGCCCACAGCCCAGCTGCCATGCAACATGACCTTAATACCATGTCCTCCATCTACCGATCACTCGGTCTCGTGATCAATGTAACCAAAACGGAGGTCATGGCAAAAGAGAGTTCTCCAACCCCAGTGTTCATCCTCAGTGGCACACCCCTCAAGGTTTTCCAACAATTCAGCTACCTCGGCAGCATTCTAACACCCTCCTGTCTAACTGATGATGACGTCCAGGCCCGCATCAATCAAGCCTCCAAAGCTTTTGGCAGATTGCGTAGTCGTGTGTTCGAAAACAACCACTTAAGAACTCCAACAAAAGTCGCAGTCTACCAAGCAGTGTGTGTGACAACGCTGCTATATGGGGCAGAAGCCTGGACCATCTATCGACGGCATGTGAGACGCCTTGATGCATTCCACATCAGGTGCCTCCAACGAATCCTTGGCATCACCTGGCAGGATCGTGTCCCACACACCGACATCCTTCAACGCACTGCCTCCACCAGTATCGAGGCTATACTGGCAAAGAGGCAACTCCGGTGGGTTGGACATGTCATCCGGATGCCTAGCTGCCGCTTGCCTCGACAGGTGCTTTATGGACAACTCTTGTCAGCGAATAGGAAGCCTGGTGGTCCAAAGCTGCGATACAAAGACCAGCTTAAACAGACTCTAAGAAAATGCAACATTAAGCCCAACGATCTGGAGTCTGCTGCAGCTAACAGGCCACTGTGGCGTTCCTTATGCCACGAAGGGGTGACACAACTTGAAGACAAACGCACCCAGAGGAGGATCGTGCGGCACCAGCAAAGACACCTTTGTGCTGCTTCAGTACCACCCCGCCAGCCCGGTCCTGGCCTCACATGTCCTGAATGTGGCAGGATTTGTGGCTCCAGAATCGGGTTTCATAGTCACCTACAGTGGCATTGCCGCCAGCGCCAATAACCACTGTCCAATACCCCACATAAGAATGGAAGCTATGTCATCTTCGACTTTGATGGACTGCCAAGAGAGAGAAGAGACTCTCCCACTCACACCTAAGGACAATTTTGAGTGTTCAATCTGCCTGCCATGCATGTTTTTGGAGCGTGGGAGGAAACCGGAGGACCCGGAGAGAACCCACGCGGACCCGGGGAGAACATGCAAATTCCGCACAGTAAGGGCGGAGCGGGGCGCGAACCGGTGACCTCTGCACTGTGAAGCCGGTGTGCTAACCACTCCACTACCGGGCCGCCCGGTTTATACAATCTAATCTAATTGGTCTTTTGGGGAAATGGTAAAGTGTGGCGTAAGAAACCTAAAAGCCCAAATTCAGCCTTTTGTGTCGCCAGCCTAAATTGCTGATGGATTTTAATAATTACTGTATTGGATTAAGAACAATAAGCATTAAACATAAGAAAAATCTCTTATATCCTTGTCCCACTTCGCTATTCCAACTAAATTATCCAAGTCCAGACATATGAAGTAATGTACTGGATATAATTGTAGTGGCGATTTCAAAAAATAATAATTTCTAATACCTTGTATTTAGGAATCGTCTTGAGTAGCTCTGAGACGGGGACATCTGTCCCAACCACCCCCAGTAAAATGCCATGATTCCGCTGAAAAACACAAATGGGGGTAAAAGCTGAACAATTTTTAGAATGATTTGAAAAGATTACTTGCAGAGCATGGTCTACAGGTGATTCACACGTTCATATACAGTGTAAAAAAATTGATGACTAAAGAGTGAGCACTGTCATCACTGGTATGTCCGAAATTGTGGCCATACATGGCAGCAAGTGACATTCGATTGTGTCATGGCAGCAATCACTGGAGTTTGTTGACAGTATTTGTGCCCTCTGTTGGAGTCGGCCTGACTCGAAGGATGAGGAGTAGAAATATTTAGAAATACTAGATTCATGTAGTCGTTTATTTTTTGCATCAGGAACATTAAAAGCATCAGGAACATTAAAAGAAATAAAGCAGGGGTAAAGGTTCTCGCACAGGCTGTCACTCAAACTGCTTGGTTTACCAATGTGTGTCATTTCCGGTCTCCAAGGCAGAAATGTTGCAATAAATCACATATAAACACATATCACATATAAAAATCCCCAAAACAAAGAACAGAAGCTCTCAGGCTCTGTTCACGCTGCAGGGCAAGATGTCCAAATTTGATGTGCGGGTAAATCTGATGTTTTTATGACCTACAAAACAAAAGCAAATGTGATTTGTAATTGGAAGGCAAGGTGTCCATATCAATGCTAAATGCACAAAAAACAAAAGTCATATGGTGCCGCGTTGCAGGGATTTATCGCACTTATATCTGATTTATATCCACAATTTACAAAAAAAAATAGTTGTACTCCTAATACTGCATGAAAAAAGATGCATGTCAGATATGAGCAGAAATGTTGGAATTGAGCCTGTTACCTGAGTTTTTGAAGATAATCGGGGACATGAGTGTATTTAGTTGAATCAAGCCAGCAGTAAAAACATCCACATAGAAACAAAAATAAAATTGGACTCTGGACTGAAGCCAAAGCTTGGATTCTCTCCCCTTGACATACCCTTGTCACGTTTGTTTGTCAAATGACTTGCGCTGGAAATAGCCCTGGCCGTCCATTTGTCTTTGTGTGTGTGTGAGTGTATGTGTACCGCTCTCAAAAGCCCGCGATTGATCTTGGCACCAAATCTTAATGTGTGAGGTGCTCTGTGTTGACCTTACCGGAGCACAACACACACACAATCACAACACGACCACTTATGTGTTTGTGTGTGTGTTTGTGTGTATGCGGGGTGGGGGTAGGGGGATTATCACAGATAGTTATCTTTCCAGATGTAAAAATTCTCCATGGTGTAATTTAGTGATAGCTTGCTTTACACATCTGTGATTTTTTTTCACTTTTAACTCTAGACTGTTTGGTATTCTTGCATAAGGTGAACGTATCTTGTTGGGAGAGACATCGCTAACATTAAGTTGGGGAGCAGTCGCATCTCCGTTTGCTTAAGAGCAATTGTCAGTTAACTCATTCACTGTCAGACGTGCAAAAATATGTCCACTATAGTGCCATGGTTTTTGTCATTGTTACTCATATTGCAAGACCCACAGAATATTGAATTATAGGACTACATAAATATTCAATGCAGCGTAAGAAACGTTAGACTCTCTTCTTTCATCAGAAAAAAAAGTTAATTCTTAAATTATATGGGTCTGGAGTTATATGAGTTTGAAATGATGGTGGCTCTCCAAAATACAATGCAATACAGACATACTGTGTATATAGCGCTTTAACAACAGCTGAAGATGTAGCAACGCTCTAACATGGAAAAAAGGGAAATGCTGCCCCCTCGTGGATGGGAAAAACATTGCCAGAGGTCTTACGAGCTCTTTATCGGCACCCCTGCAAGAAAAACCAAAACCCGAACAAGTACGTTCGGGTTTTGGTTTTTCTTGCAGGGTAATGGCGCTCTACGTCATATTCGTTCGAATTCCTGAATAAATTCGAGGATGGCAGTGAATGAGTTAATTTTTGGGGCGAGTGGGATTTAAATTGTTAAAGTGCCCATTTTAGGTGTTGGAGGGCTGCCTGTGAGCCTGAGATCTTGGACAGTTATCTTTAGAATTTTGCAGTAATTTACGATGTGAGCACAAGGATTGATATTCTAATCGTTGTAACGGCTTGGGTCTTGCTGGATAAATGAACGAATGACCACTTGTTGAAAGGAGCCCGAACAGTTGGAAAATGATGTTCTTGACAAGTTTTTTGAGGCTAAGCACCATTTTAAAGACTATATATAATTCACTCCCAAGGGTTCCGGCAAAATCAATCATTCAGTCAAAAAAACAGGACCAAAACGAGCAATCATAGAAATCAATTCACATTTGTTGGAACTTGCCAGGGTAGTCAAAGTGAAATAATGGCGCTGATACTTACGGTCTCATTTTTGGTGCTAAACACAGGCATTGCCACAGTGGTCATCAGTACTGGACCTTGACCGTCATCCAACTAAGTAGATATTGTGTGAGTAAATGAGACAGAAAAAGAGGGAGGAGAAAAAAGAGAACTGATAATGGGACACAATTTACCGGTAAGAGGTTCATAAGAAATGACGTTGCTCATTGTCACACACATTCCACGAATCCGTTTGCGACACTCACTTTCAGATCATTCCCTACATAGTGGAGCTCGGAGTAATTGTGCAGCGGACCCAGTCCTACTCAATTATCTTCTCTAGGCTATACCCAATTGATATGACATGTTTTATTCATGTTCCTTATTTGCCTTAAAATGTGTTCAATCACAGCCTGTCTTTGATCTCCTTCAGATTCAGTTTATCCCAGGGCAGTGCTCCTACTTAGGATCTGAGTATCTTTCCTTCCTCAAGATTGCTTAAATAATTAAGATATTTATCTTTCCATCAGCTGCCTGTCTACATTTGTGACTTCAATTTTTTGATGAAGGCTTGACAAAGTTGTGTGTTGGAGAAACTGCTCAAAAGCTGTGATCTGGTTGTCCACTAACAAAACGCATACACTTTTAGATGTACTTCACCTCAGTAAACTCAAATCTTGTGATTGCTCACACTTCCACACTTGAAAAGACGCCTGTGCCATTTTGGTCCTTGCATTGGAACAAATTAACCAAAATAATAATCAAATTTACTAACCATGGACAGAAATTGTTATTTACTAACTAACAAAGTAACGAAACAACAAACATCATGGAAATTAATTGAAAATGCACAATTTCACCCCTAAAAGTGTCACGTGCGAGTTGATCCGGGTCCGCGTTATCACGGACCCGCACCTTTTGTTAATAAATCCTCTGCCAGCACCAACGTCTCTGCCGCCTGCCTAGGGGTCCTTCCCATTCATTAACGTTCCGACGAGTCAGCTGCCCCTGTCACGTTCAGAACGTGACAAAAAAGTTTTGATTTACTGGTGAACTTCACATTTATTTTAATGAATTTAAATTTATGATTAAAAATCATAGTGATATAACACTTTTGAAAAACAACTCACTGCCAATTGACAACATGACAAAGAAGAGCAATGAAGAGCAGCAAAATATGTTGACAGGGTAGACAATGACAGGGTGGATATTTTAAAGAGCCAAAGTGCTAAGTGCACTGTGTGATAGTGGAGGGACGCAATTATTTTTCCAAGAAAGTGCCTGAGAAGAGATAATCCTTCCTTTTGTAATCACGAATGCTTGGTTTTAAGTAAACGTGTTTATCCTTTTAAATTCTTGCAGTGGCTTTGAGTATGATGAAAAGCTATTTTAAAATAAATGCATTATTATGATTATGATGACTATTATCAAGATTATTATTACTAATTTACAACAGGTTATTTTATTACAGACAGTGACATTTTAGGTGTTCAATTACCTGACATGTTTCGGCATGTACTTCCGCCTTCATCAGAGTGGACACTGAATAAGGCGGAAGTATACGCGGAAATACTCGTCGAAACATGCCAGGTAATTGAACACCTAAAACGCCACTGTCTGTCATAAAAGAACCTGTTGTAAATAAGATAATGAGACAGGATGAACTTAACATGATTTATTGTTACTATTGTTATGATGATGATGAAAAAGATGATGAAAAAGACTATCAACATCGCAGGGATAATACTAGTGGGCTTCAATCGGCAGTACATATGCACCTAAAAGCTAGCAACCACTGATTTGACAACAATGAGGTTAAAATCTTAGCGAAATAACATAGATGGTTTGAAAGGGGAGTAAAAGAAGCGATTTTCATAAAACAACTAAATCCTTCATTTAACTGGTTTGGTGGGGTGAGGTTCAATTTGGTTCGTTCATACAATAGCCTGCTTAGGCAACATAGGATTAGTAATACTGATGAGGTGATACCGGTCGAAGTGGGGCAATCAGGCCAGTCGTTAGTCAGAACAATAGGAACAATCAGTGGAGCTGCAGGGAGTAGTCCTCTGCTCTCCCCAAACTGGGAGCAGGGACCTATCATAGCAGAGTCCGGCACCACCATGTCTGGACAGTAGGGATATATATAGGGCCTAAACTACCAGTAAGACTTTAGTTTGCTGACGAAGTTTCTTGGATAAGAAGCGAAAAGTCCGACACCTTCAAAGGAGTACAGATGGCTGAAGAAATCTTTTCATCGATGGACCACTCCTGTAAGACTGAGAGCTTACACAGACGTGATGATGATGATGATGATGATGATGATTATTATTATTATTATTATTATTATTATTATTAGTTGTTATTCTAAATTAATAATACAAAACAAGAGCAAGGTCAGATCTGGATTGAGCTGTCAACATGAGCTGTGTTTGTAATTATTGCACACATTCACAAAAGTTTCATACTCACACACACACACACACACACACACACACACACACACGCAAAGACACACACACACAAGGTTGGTGTGTCTTCAACAGCCCTTCGCCCTTCAGGTTGGACAAACCCATATACACTGTAATTGATTCCTAATGAGAAATAAAAAAAGAGGATGGGCAAGGGAAATCATCGGGTGGTGTGCAATGAGCCGTAACGTAACGATTCTCCTCATCCCTCTTCATTCCATAGATTTGGTACGAGAATCGAGTGTCTTCTGATAGATATATCAGATATATATATATATATATATATATATATATATATATATATATACAGTAAAGTCTCCTTATATCGATATTCAAGGGAGTCCGAAAAAATATTGATATAACCGGGACTATCGATATATCCGATATCGATATAACGAGACTTTACTGTATATATATATATATATATATATATATATATATATATATATATA
Organism: Hippocampus bargibanti; assembly: GCF_051943395.1. Classification (NCBI taxonomy): domain Eukaryota; kingdom Metazoa; phylum Chordata; class Actinopteri; order Syngnathiformes; family Syngnathidae; genus Hippocampus; species Hippocampus bargibanti. The sequence goes on from NC_142734.1 coordinate 11,696,898, forward strand.
TATATATATATATATATATATATATATATATATATATAATCTATCTATCTATCTACACTTACAGGATACACCAAACATGTACATTTGAGTTTTATTCTTTGTTTGATTTTACTTTTTTGAGGACTTGAACATTGTACTGGTGAGCTTTGAAAATGTTGGACCACATACGATGACAAATGATATTGATGCAGTTATTGTTGATCCATTTCTCCTGCATCAATCCCTTTCCAACTATTGTGTAATAATAAAGGTTGCACATCCTCTCCAAACACCATTGCAATTTTACCACCAGCAATGAAGGGTAATAACAGAAAACTACTTGGTTCCATCCATTCTTTCCCCACCAGACACTGAGCAAAAAAGCTGTGACAGATGGTAATAGCAACTGAGGATGCGGGATTGGACATCAAAGGGAGAAAGAAATACGCCCAAGTACTAGTGCTGTAACAATTGATTACTATGCTGTTGGAAGAATGGTATCGATCAAAGGACAGGGTGAGGATGAGTGGGCCCTTATCTAAAAAAAACTCCAAGCTCAAGCACAAAATATTGAGCCATATATCACAGCATTGTAAACACGTGCTCAAAGATATTGTGCAGTCTCGTCAACAGATTGTCGACATGTTGCCGTTCACCGGCAACCGCTTTGTGCCTGTATTCAAATTCAGTCGATGGAATGCGGGGTTGTTGTGCCATATCTGCAAATGGAAAAGTCTAACAAATAGATAAAAGGAGTTGCCAAGGGGTGGACAAAAGGTGCCATATTTAAATGTCAAAATTATGGTACTGTGAGAGAGGAGCTTCTTTTCCTGTACTTATCTTTGCCCCAGGGAGTAAATGCATCAATTTGCATTGTCAAAAGAGGGACACTCTTTCATACTTCAAAAGAACCACCACCACGCCACCAAAATCCTAATAATTTGACCTGCTATCTGAATTTGCTTTCCTGCATGTCATTGAGGACCTTCCTCAAGAAGAGAATATGTTGAGAATTGCTGAGGACTATGCATCCATCTTTTCCTATTTCTTCTTTTTTTACAAATATGACCAGGAAGTTTATTTTGATAGATTTTGTAATGCAAGGTACTGCATGCTGGAATTTCCTTTTCGATGAATGTCATTAATATCTATCTTCTGTTCAGGGTTGACCAGTGCCGTGGAGATAGTCGTCATATGAATGCCTGAAATTGCCATTCTTGTTCAAACCATCACCCAATCTGCCTAATATAAACACTAAGGTCGGAGTTTTGTTTGCAAGATAGCATGCAATTAAATAATGCAAAGTTAATCAAAACCACAATGCTCGCCAATACTGAATCTATTTATGATTACTGTTGAGCTGATATGTTGTCTATGATTCACCCAATAATAAATCCCATGGGACTTTATACTCAGTTCATATTAATTGTGCAACCAAAAATAACACTGAAATGGCTAAAAGAAACAAAAGCATCGGTGCAGATGATCCCACCAGTCAACATTGGCTGCTAAATTTCCATTTTGACGATAAAAATATCAACGTTAGTTATTTTAGAAAATCCCACTGAGACAAATGCAACAGAGGATTGTTTTCTCCTTAAAACATGGATAATGGGGAAAATAGAAGAAACCTCGAATATGATCGCAATGCCACCACAGAAATGTTCTGTCACGTATGGTTGATGCAGCCTCACCAGTGATGAATGACAATTGAACATTTATATAGATGTGTATGTAGGTTTGAGCACACGCAAAAGAGCGACACGACCAACAACAGCCAGGTATACAGCCATACTTTGAAGCGACAGACGAAAAAAGATCACAGAATGACACTATGAAAGGAGTTCCCCCAAGACTATGGTATCTTATTGTTATGGTGTGACACAAAGACCACATAACATGATCCAATCCCATGACAATACAGACCTCAACACAACACATCACAACATAGTAACAATCTCAAACATTTGTTTTTATTTACCTTTTGTGCTTGAGGTAGCTAAGTGGGAAAAGAAAGAGGAAGAGGACAGAAAAGGTCACTGCTTTTTTTTTTGATAGACGAAAAATCATGCCAGTGGATTTCCCACTCAACAGAGTTCAACAAGCTACACAACTGAAGCTTTGAACATTCAATGTGGAGAGCACAGATGATAAATGCAACAACAATGACAAAAATACACTCAACAGGCTACACTTGGGACATAGGAGTCCTATGATAGGACCTATACTTAAATGGTGTTTATTCACTCATATTTGACAAGATTGCGAAGGGTTTGCGTGGTAATCTTTGACCTGTAATTCATCCAGAAAAATATGAAAACAGAAGTGTTGGTAATGGTAAAACACTCCAAACCTATTCACACCAAGCTATATATGAACAGATTTTGCTTGACACACAGTCATTGTTCAAAATGTGTGATAAAAGAACATCATAGATTTTGAATGACGGATATTTGCTAAGGGAATTACAGTAAATACATTTTAATTTTTCTTGAGATTTTCAGCCTATTATTTGTCCATGCCAACCTTTACTTTATGTCATGGTTTGCAAGGTGGTGATGGTGGTGCATCCCAAAATAAGCAGGCAGGAGGGAGCAGCAGGTTGTGTTTGTCAAATTGTATTAAATTATTCAATTATGATCTTATTATTATCATCTGAACAGAAAAATACAAAATATCAAGGAAAACCAAGGGTAAAAATCTGCCAAGATGAAACAAACCTGACAGAATGCAGCCAACACATACACACTACAATGACCCGACACCGAATGGTCGTGCCGGGGGTCCTTTTAACTGCCACTGATTGGAACGACAAACACCTGCGCGGCTCAAGGCACGGCCGACAGCGCTATCCGTTGGACGCCAACCAGAACGTGGCAGTCTACCACTGATCGGGACTAACAGCACCTGTGCAGGTGCAGGCGGGGCCGACAGCACCACCCGTTGGTCGCCAACCAGATCGTGACAGTACCCCCCCCCCCCCCCTTCAAGGGACTGCTTCCAGAAGTCCCAACAGTCTCCCAAAAGGACCAACTCGTGAGGGAACAAGGTAGAGAGGGCAACCATTGCCTCTCCAGTAAATAAAAGGCGGCGGGCTGATGGGAACGGGACTCGGCCTGACGTGGAAGTGGACGTGGTACAGCTCGTCGTGTGACGCAATTCAAACTCGACGAGGCATGGCACAACATAAACTTGCTCTGCCAGGCGCAGAGTGGCATCCCGGACGGTCGTATGGAAATAGGTCCCGGCCAGACGTGGACGTGCAAGCGGCACCGCTTGTCGTGGACGTGAGTATGACCCTTTTCACACAATCATGGGACGAAGCATCGGCTCGACATGGACGTGCACTGCGCGGCACAGGGGAAACGACACCAGTCCTTAGGACCTGTGGGATCAAATGGGGAGTGGGGTCTCGGCCTGATGTGGACGGGGATGCGGCTCGTCATGGACGTGAGTGCGACCCTTCTCACACAATCACGTGACGACGCATGGCTTGACGTGGACGTCGCACTGCCAGACATCGAGTGTCACCCCGAACGGCAACCTGGAAAGAGGTCTCGGCCTCACGTGGACATACAAGCGGCACCGCTTGTCGTGGACGTGAGTGTGACCCTTTTCACACAATCACAGGACGAAGCATCTGCCCCGCACAGACGAAACGAGAGCAGTCCTTAGGACCTGCTGGATCCAGCGGTCCTAGAGACTGCTCCTTAGGACCGCTTCTCGGCCTGACGTGGACGCAGTTGCGGCTTGTCGTGTACGTCAGTGCGACCCTTCTCACACAATCACGTGACGACCCCTGGCTCGACGTAGATGTTGCACTGATCCGAGGGTGCAGCAAACACATACACACTACAATGACACAGACACCGAATGTGCGGCTGCAGGCAGCGCTATCCGTTGGTCGCCAACCAGAACGTGGCAGTCTGCCACCGATCGGGATGACCAGCACCTGTGCAGGTGGGGCCGACAGCGCCACCCGTTGGTCGGCAACCAGATCGTGACTCTTTAAGGATGTTGGTATCGATCTAAAGATGTTCATTGGCTTCAGGGCCAGGCTGGATCTTAGCACAGCTAACTTTGAGAGGGGAAAGACAGAACACACCCTCCTGACAGGGCCCTGAGTGAAATTGATCAATCATCAGCTAAATGAAAGTCAGCGATGTTAACCAAATTTATATCAATTACATGGACAAGTATTATTTTGGTATATAATTATTTTGGTAATTTTGACATTTAAAACACCACCACATTGTCATCAGGTCAGCTAATTCGCTTAACCGTTCACCTGGGATATGGAGGGCGTAAATATTACTAATAGAAAATAATAAGTCTATTTAATTCAAAACAGAATTAAACATGATAAAAAGCACACCATTATTACAATTACCTTTAATAATAAAATGGGAAAGGGTAGTCCAAGAGCAAAACAGTTTGTTTGGACAAGAGTGTTTGAAATCGTGGACTTCAGGAAAGATCCATCACCACAGCTACCCCTCACACTATCCAACTGCCTGGTGTCAACCATTGAGAGCTTCAAGTCCCTGGGAATCACAGTCTCTCAGGACATGAAGTGGGAGGTCAACACCAACTCTATCCTAAAAAAGGCCCAACAGAGAATGTACTTGCTGAGGCTGCTAAAGAAGCATGGCCTGCCTGCCACAGAAGGTGCTGCAACATTTCTACTCGGCTGTCATCGAATCCATCCTGTGTTCTTCCATCACTGTTTGGTTCGGGGCCGCCACAAAAATGGACAAAATCCGACTTCAACGGACAGTTAGGACGGCGGAAAAAAATTATTGGCATCGCCCTACCCACTCTCGAGGACTTGCACACTGCAAGACTCCAAACTAGGGTGCGGAAAATCATACTGGACCCTCCGCACCCTGCCCACCACCTTTCCAGCTACTCCCCTCAGGCAGACGCTACCGATCCATGCGCACCAAATCCAGCAGGCATTTAAACAGCTTCTTCCCCCAAGCCATTAACTCTTTGAACAGTAGCCCAAATGGAATTGTATAGTCGTTGTACTAAATTCATCCTGTCTACTTGATAACTAATGTTAAGCAGATTCCTTACTTACAGACAGTGTATTGTAGGTGTTCAAATACCTGACATGTTTCGGCGACTACTTCCGCCTTCGTCAGAGTGTCACGGATGTTGCTGTAACAACAGACAGACAGCAACATCCGTGACACTCTGACGAAGGCGGAAGTAGTCGCCGAAACATGTCAGGTATTTGAACACCTACAATACACTGTCTGTAAGTAAGGAATCTGCTTAACATTAGGAATTGTATAGTGCTCTTTGCAATTTTTTTGCTGATGATACTAGTGCAGCGTGTTCGACCGGAAACAAATTCCTTGTGTGTTCTACATACTTGGCAATAAAGATGATTCTGATTCTGAAAGTCACTAATGAGTGACTGTGTAATCATTGTTACAGTTAATTTTGGTCAAAACACGTCCACGCGTTGTGAAACAGACAATTTGAGTGTTAATTGTTAAACCACCACTTCTTTGCAATTCTAAGGTGATGCCCACTTAAAAAAAACAAACACATGGGCGATGGAAGGCATAAAAATGTTGTGATTGAGTTCAGCAACTTACAGTGCTGTCAATGTAGGCCTCCGTCCAAACGGTATCATGCTCCCTGTCGATGACCTTGGGACGACTGAGCACATGGAGATACTCCATCACATTCTCCTGGACATCTGCCAGTGTGGATATTTGAGTAAAGTAACCTGTTGTGAAAAGTTAAAGAAGAAATTATTGTCAATTTGAAATACAATTGCTGAGAATATGTTTGGGGTGGGGCGGCCCGGTAGTCGAGTGGTTAGCACACCGGCTTCACAGTGCAGAGGTCGCCGGTTCGCGTCCCGGTCCGGCCTCCCTGTGTGGAGTTTGCATGTTCTCCCCGGACCCGCGTGGGTTTTCTCCGGGTCCTCCGGTTTCCTCCCACACTCCAAAAACATGCATGGCAGGCAGATTGACCACTCCAAATTGTCCCTAGGTGTGAGTGTGAGAGTGACTGTTGTATGTCTTTGTGTGCCCTGCGATTGGCTGGCAACCAATTCAGGGTGTCCCCCGCCTTGTGCCCAAAGACTGCTGAGATAGGCTCCAGCAACCCCCGTGACCCTAATGAGGAATAAGCGGCACGGAAAATGAGAGATGAGAGAGATGTTTGGGGTGGCCGCTTATCCTTACTTGCCTCCCACTTTCACTTCAAATGGGGAAAACAATGCCAAAGTGAGTCATTAAAACAAGAAGCATCAATGCATCTAAATGCATCATAATCTCTTCAGGGCCAATATTTCATTTTGCTTTAAAAACAAGGGAACAGGGAAAAGCAAATTCATCTAAGTTCAGAAGGCAACTTTGAGAGATGAAGCTTGATTCATCACATAATGGTGATATGACTTCCTGCAGCCAGACACAAATCAAGGTGAAACCAGCATGAACTCTGGAAAAGTACAGTAAGTGTTATGTAAATGTCATGTCATTTTATACAAATGTGATGCTATTTCGAATCATGATAATGTCGTCATTGTGAGGCAAATATCTATGTGCAGGAGGGAACGCACTGTGATCGCCACAGGGGGCAGGAGGAATCAGGGAAGCAGTAAATCAGAGTGAAAGGACAAAAAAGTGGCAAGGGGAAGAGGGGAAACGAAATAGACCACATTCCCACCCGTCCATGAAAGCAAACTGTCACCATCGCCATGAGGCAGTCGAGGAGAAAATCATAGCAAGAGGAAATAGATTTTGGGGTCATTGGTCCAGGGAAAAAGGGGGCCAACGCGACATGAGTCAAGATGAAGAGATGACAGGAATATGTGATGGGGAAAAGTAATTTTCAACAATCCAAACTTTGACATGGCAACGGACGGAAACTACACAGACAAAACATTGTCGAAATGAAAGGAAGTAAATCACATCCTTCTTTTCACACCAATAAATCATGATTTTGATATTTTGTACCAGATAGTTGGTTCCAACACTGAATTTGCTAACCTCAGACACAAAACAGGCCGCTTCTATATAGCAGCATTGTTAATCATGGCGCTGAATGAAGAATGGCTGGCCCCGTCAGAAGCTTAGGGGCATACTTCGAGCCACGAGGGAGATGAGGATAAGGTGGGGAATAAAAAAAAATAATCTTCCCTGCTTTCGTGAGGTGGAACACCTGTCTTTGGTACAAGCCAAATGAGTAGCAGTATGAGTAGTTTATGATGAGAGTAATATGAATGGCATCTCTTCTGGCATCAGACATCAGCTCACCAGTAACGCCAATGAACATGAGCAGTACAGAAAATGATTTAAACATTACAAAATTGAATTCACAAGGATAATATTCGACTTTTAATTACAATGAAAATGCTACACAATGTTTATTGTCATCTTTGGGTGTTAGTTGAGAGTGAAGCACTGGAATGAATAGTCATGCTGTTTCTGTTCCTTCTTGACAATGTTGATGTCAAAGCAAGTACAACATTGGATTTACCGTACAGTCAACCTCTGGATGTATTTTTGTGGCTCAGCACGCTGGACATTCTAGCGGGCTGATTTTTTTTTTCTTGTAAACACCCCCATTCGCATCAATCACTTCACATTGGCCATCATTACATCATACACAAGATGAGACCTTCTACGGAATCTACGCAGAGAGCCAGATGGCATATTTTTCCTTCCGCAATGTCAAAGATTGTGCACTGATATTAAAGGGAATGAGAGGAGCAGCTTCCCTCGGCTGCCTGGCAAGTCGGCGATGTTGACTGGGAACACTGCGGGTCTCCCCGAAAATACCAAAAGGAAGAAAACCGAGCTGAGCCAAATTCTTCAACAAGAGCATTTAGGCTTGTGTTAGCATGAAAATCAGGATGTGGCAGTTTTTTAACGCTCGACGATTATGGAGCCCTAAATTCCGTGGCTGATCAGTATACTGTATATAATGTTGGCCTGATTAAGTTTTGCTTTTCTGATGGGCGTAGAAGGCCAGTCATATGAAAAATACACCAACTACATATTGTACTGCTTTAGAAACTCCAATGTGATTTAACACAGGGTCATCCCCATTTTCAGTGTGGTCACACACATCAGTGCCCAAACAATCATTACAATGACTGATTTTTTTGTGTATCTCAAAGTGACATCTGTGAGGGAAAAAACAATTTAAATAGGTGAACAAAGTATGCTGAGCCCACCTTTGTTAGCACATGCCATCCATTTGAGATTATCTGCAAAGGCTGACTCTCGGCCAATCAGGTAAGGGAATATGCGGACCTGCGGAAAAAGAACAGATAACAACTGTCAGTCATCTTAATCACATTTCCACAGGGCCCTCCCCACCGGGCAAGAGAAGATAATGCAGTCAAAACAAGGCACTCGTGTATTCATTCTGCATTTACAAGTCATTAACTGGCCTGTTTTATTTATTTCAAAACAGATTTTATTGTAGGTGAATTGAGATGATGTTTCTGAACCTAAATAAGGACAAAAAATACGTAATTCACTGCCAGACAATGTGTAAAAATGTGTCCACTCTAGTGCCAGGGTTTTAGTCATTTTCACTCAAATTCCAGGACCCAGGGAATATTGAGCTTTAGGAATAGATAATCATCCAATGCCGCGTAAAAAACGTAGACTCTCTTCTTTCATCAGAAAAAAAGAAAAAGCAAAACCCGAAAAAATTTGGGAATGGCAGTGAATGAGTTAAAGGAGAGGTTCATGAAAAAAAATGTCTTTTGAATAAGTTCCGTGCTGCCCGTTTAGTCGAAACACGGGATTCCATTTAAGATTGTGGACATGGAATATGAGTTACGAAGCAAAATCCATCTTTTTTTTGTCGACTACATATGACAGGGTTGTTCAGGTCTCACGTAAGAAGCAAAAGGAAATAGATTTACTGTCAAGAAAATTTGGGAGTTTAAAGCTTAAAAAAGTAATATGAACGTGAAATGTTTCTGTAAAGTAGAACGACATCAAAAATAAGTATGTGGGTGCTTGAATGTATGTGTTTGTAGGTGTGTGTAAACAGATAATTTCTGGATTGGAGCAAATTCAAGCCATTGAAGGTGCGGCCATCACAGCACTCAAGCCTGTATTTTTCACTGCCTTTGTTTACTCTGACAGCACGCTTCCATGCCGTTATCTCAACTGAATGGACACTACATGTTTGAATGGGCGTGTGTTTACGATGTTTTAAAGGCCGCACTTGAAATAAGTGTTTCATACAGTTGATTTATCAGATTTGTTTTCATTGCATTTGCCTCCAAATAAATCCATCTCGTTTATTTCACTGTCAGTCTGATGTATCATATAGACTAATACACATTGCTTTATAACATTATCAAAGAAATTATGAGTGAGAATTAGCCACCTATTCAGAATTCCTTTATAGTATGGATTGCAATGCAATTGCGCTCTAATTAGACCATCCGAACAATACAAACACTGCAACCAGACAAAGTTGGAGTTACGTTGACAATAGAACAAATCGTCAATGTGACACCTGATGTCATTATGTTTACTGTTCCTCCATGTAGGCCAATCGATAAGAGAAGTCTCAGAAGTGCCCTTCAGTGGTTGTTGACGGGTCAAACAACAGGATACTGCGTATTAAAGATGAGGGTAATCGACTGCAGTGCAAAATGCTGCACAAGTACAAACAAGCAGTTGCCATGTGCAATCTTCAACTTACCTGCATGCACACATGAATATAAAGAATACAGTTTGAAATATTTACATTACAAATGCCAAAGTACTTTTGTTTACTTCAAGTCTAGAAGCATGTTTTCTGAAAATAGCTCATGTTTACAATTTGGAATTACTGAAGGAATATGATTAGAAAGTAATTTCCATTCTGATAAAAAAAGTCACTTGTGTGATTGTGACACTAAGGTTGAAGAAAAGTGACAGCAGATGAGGGAGCCCTCCAAATACAATATTGACAATAACGAGTGTTGTGTGTATAATATGGTACCTTCCTGTCTGGCCAGTTGAACTTGGCAAAGATGGCATCGTACGTATCCACTGCTCCATCTGTAACCAACATAATGGCTTGGCTACACTCACTGCCCCGACCAGTCTCGTTGAACTGTGAAGACGGGGAGAGAGGGTGAAAGGAGGGCAGGGTTATTGGAGGATACCAGAAACAGGACATCACTGCACCACAATGTAAACAGATTGAAAATCAACATGCAAAACAAAGCACTGAATATGATTCCTCTTTGGAGAAGGCAATGCATCCTTCATCAGATTTCATGAACTAATCAAATTGAAATGGATATTATTATTAGCATACCGTTTCCAGTGACTGAGAATATATTGTGACAGGAGTTTACCGAGATGAAATGATTGGACTGATTGTGTAACTTCCCTTCGCTATTACTTGTTGATGAAAATTGAGTAATCACGTCTGAGTACTTTTGCATTATGAAAGAAATGTGTACAGCCCCAATTAAGAGAGTATAGTAAATTTTTTGATGTACTGTAATAAGATTTTTTTTTCAATACATATCAATCTAGACTCTTTTCGCTGCAGGAAAGGAAATAAAAAAATCCTAATTAAGCTATTACAGCGGTCTAAATTTCAATACATGTTGAGCGATAGTATCTTTGTGTATCGAGGCTGCAACAAGCAATCCACAAAAGAGCGGTTCAGTTATTCAAATAAAAATGTCAACAAAACCAATTTTTTTCAACCTGAATTAACTCATTGGCTGCCATTCATTAATGTATTCGGGAACTGAAAATATGACACAAGCGAAATTTGTTCGGGTTTTGTTTTTTCATGCTTGGGTGCCGATAAAGCACTGGCCATGGCCTCTGGCAATATTTTTTCTTTTCCACAAGGTAGGAGCATATCCATTTTTTTCCATTTGAGTCCTTTGTTCCGGATTCAGCTGTTGTTAAAACACTATATCAACCAATATGTATGTACAGGTAACATCCGAGTTACGACCGGGTTCTGTTCCGACAAAACGGTCGTAAGTCAAAATCAATTCAAAATGTTGAGTAGAGACTCGGTGCTAAATGACTTTGTTTCAATGTGTGAATGAATGTGTTCCGATGCTAAACAATCTGATTCGGACGCCACGGGGGTGGGCGGGCGTGGGTCTGGGTCGCCGGTGTGCGACCGGTTGCCTTCTCCCCGGCCTTACCCCGCCACGTTCTCGCCGCCGTGATGCTGCCGCTGCATTTGCGCTGCTGGATATCCGCCGCTGCATTGCCACCGACGCAATGACAGTTCGCCCCGACGCGTTGACAGTTTGCCGCCGACGCGCAGACAACCGCGTTATCACCGCCGCGTTCTCGCCGCCGCGTTCTCGCCGCCGCGTTCTCGCCGCCGCGATGCCGCCGCCGCGACGGCGCCGACGCGACGGCGCCGACGCGATGCTGCCTCAGCTTTCTCCTTGCCCGGTGGACACACCCGTCCGGTGCCATCACACGGTTGACTGCTGTGCGACAGTAAGATACTGGCTGGCCAAAATTGTGCTGTGAGGGCGTTGCGGTGCCTGGCATAGATTTAAAATAAAAAATAAAGGGTCTGGCGGTCGTGGACGTAAGTACGGGTGGTGGCACCGGCCGTAACTCGGATGTTACCGTTTTGCATTGTATTTTGGAGAGCTATACTCATTTCAATCTCATACAACTCCAGAACCATATAATATCGGAATAAACTCTGTTTTTCTGATGAAAAAAGAGAATCGAAGGATTCTAACACTGTATTGACTTTTTATGTAGTCCTAAGTCACTTCAGAATTACATTTCACTGAAAGCTGTCATGAGCCTTCGCGGTTCGTAGCCAATAACTAATTCAAACATGTTTTTCAACACAAAATGTCAAGGGCATGGCAAAAAAAAGGTAGGGGCCAAACAAATAATCATCATGTCAAGTCGGATGCCACAAAATATCATTCTGCCGGCCACAAATACCCCAGGGCCGTGGGTTTATGACCATATTGGCGGAGTTCTTACCTCACTGAGAAGATTGAAGGCTTCACTTAAAGCCATGTCTAACATTCCGATGCCTTGAGCAAACAGCTTGTCAAGGTGCTCCCGGAAATGCTGTCAAAATAGAGAAAAATATTTGGAATATATGTGCTTTGCTTCCCTGCCTCTGCAAATTTTTGGGACGTGTCTTTTGCATGTACAGTACTGCAAAGTCGTTCCGAATGTCCTCCAATGTCTCTTCCACACTTACATAATATTGAGATAGGATGCTAAATTCCAGATCTATAATCAGGTGACATTAAAGTCGCTTTCACTGATGCGACAGTTAAAAATGTACACTTTTTGTACTGGGGTTAAAAGGATTGTTACATAATTCTCAACAATCGAACTGAAAAAGAAATCTACTTCATGGCTTCACTTTTTTTGCATTGTATGGAAAAAGGATTTTTTTGCAAAGTTGCCACGGTCCCTGTCTCAATAATGGCACACTTTTAATGCGTTTTATTGGCCTTTAATTTACCCAATCAAACAGGGAATCAGTTTTTAGACATTTCACTTTTTGGGCAACTATAGGCAGCTGGATAAAAATTCTACCCACACCATAACCATCTGTAATTATTATTTATCTCCCCATTTTCATTTTCTACAATCTCTTTATGGCCCGTGGTCATTGGCGCCGCTGGGAGGAGAGAAGGTTCTCCACACTCAGTGGGAGGCCAGAACTGCATTAAGTCTCTATCAGAGCCTGCTCATTTAAGCTTGGGTGCCCAAAAACACGCACACCACCACATGTATCACAAACATGTACCATAATTGCATCAAAACAACTTCCAGCATCGTCCATAGAGTGGAAATGGCAAAAGGCACAATCTTTTCCTTTAGCGGAGGTGAAGCAGGGTGGTGGTGGGGCTGGGGGGCTAATTGGTTCCAATAAATAGCTACACCCTACGTCAGGGCAAATATTAGCTGCTGCGTTTGAATGCGACAGCGGGAAAGAACGTGTTCTTTATGTTTGCTGAGGTCAGAATTTCATCAATGTCCCAACACAGTGGGACAATCAATCCATATTGCAGCAGTGTGCCAGTGAGTGGAGCTGCGAGTTTGTGCGCACAATAACTGGTTTTACAGCCACCTCTGAAGTCATAATTAATCTGAAATAAACACTTTTTTTCATAAAAGCTTATGATTGCACGAGCTACTTTTTGTGATATGCTCTTGGATCCAAATTAAAGGTCTACTATTATCAGATCAGTATTAATATTGATAAATTTGATGCCACTGCCAATATTGATGAGTACTTGTGAATTCAATATGACTTTCATTTTCTTTGTGTATGCAGTCCAGCGGCATCATGAATTATATTTTCGAACTGAATGACTTCGGAGTTGCTGTTACTTTCTTCAGTCAATTTCTTTCGTTAAGAAAAACAGGAGAAATGTTTTTTTTTTTTCTTGAGTTTTTTTAGTTTTTGATCGTTCAACCTGAAGTGAATGTGTTACACTGGCCAAATGCAAATTTTACCATCCAAATGATTGATAAACTAAGATAACCTTCATTCGTCTCACACTGGAGGAATTTGCAATCTACAGCAGCATAATTGAGGGGGGGTGCAAAAGAAAACATGTTTCAGAAAAACCTAAAGGTTTAATAGGGCTCAACCACAGCAACGTTTTTCAAAAGATTCGAGCTAAAGAAAATAATATAATGAGCAGTCACTGAAAAGATGTATGAGTATTTTGCAGTCCAAATAGTAACCAGAGTGGACATTTAGTCAAAGGAGTGAAAAACAATGTTGTCGCAATTTTATAGATATGTACAATACATATACACACTTCTCAAACAAACACCTAGATCAAATACAGTTTAGCAATTACATTTCAAATTGCGACTTCAAAATACTCAACAAACCTTGATTGAAGACTTTATTACATAAGCTTTCAAATGTGTAGGGAGTGAAGATTCCTGCTTTAGTGTCACTGTTGAAAAACAGTCCAACAGCGTGAATATAATTAATAATAATATAGTATAGCATGACACAAACATTAAGAATATTGAAAAGCCCAAACAAAGGAGTCAATGCAAGCTCTCCTTATCACAGGACTGCAACTAGGGCAGATATTTACTGCCCAAAAATGTGACAACGAATATGCTGCAAATAGTTAAACACAATTCAGCACAATGAAAAAAATCACTAGTAAATGGTAGGCAAGATTGGAAAAGTAGAGATACAAAGGCGAAAGCAAGCGCATGTGTTGTCATATGTGCCTCTTTGAAGATTTCCAGTGCAGATGATTCAAACATTTCCTGCGTGATTTAAGATGCGGGCAATTGGACTCTGTTAATTGAAGATATTTAATCGAAGGGTGAAGGATCTATTTCAGAGGATGCATTCAATACATTCCATCGATGATTCGAACGTGAAGAACTCTGGTCTAGTGGACCGCACAACAGCATGAACCCAATGGCCGTCGAAACCTCCCCCATTTAGCTTCAGCAAACCGCTCAATTTGACACTTTTTAATATTCCTAAAGGTGCCTGTCTTTTGTCCAACTGAAATAATAGAGGCTGAAAGAGGACTCACATCTTTATTAGCGACGTCAGCTTGGACCAACGTTCCATTAAGGCATGGCTCCACATAATGTAATTCCTCATTGTACTGAAACAATACAAGCAGAATCACTAAGTTATCATTCATTTTGAGCAAATTTTCAATACACTTATTTAATTCAGTGGCTAAGTAGCGCCTGATGTGAAGACGTGCAATGAGCCGCACACTCAGACAATCCATTAACTGGAACGCCTGCTGCGGAGAGATAATAAAAAATAACCAAAAAAGTACTTGTAAAACAAGAGATGGAGGCTAACGTTGCCACCACTCTCAAATTGACTTATGCGTAAAAAAGCCACAAACGAATAGCATTATTTTGGAATAAAGCAAATGAATCAATTTAAAAAATCTTGAATGTTTCTTCAGATGTGAACTCGTTTTTGTTTGTGTGAAATCATGAGGAGAATGTCACAAGTGAAACAATTTAAAAGGGGATGAGCCCAAATACAATGGGCAAATTCTTTTGCTAATCCTTCTTGACTTTTTTGAAAGATTTTTTTAAGTAACGCAATTATGATATGAAATGATAATGACAACTTTGTTTTATGGTGAGACAGAATGTGGGCTGGCAATGTGCCAGGCTACATTTTGATTCAAATCAGCATAAGACACAGACCCGTGCATAGTAACACACACACACAAAGTAACAATGGTTTTGATGCCTGAGGTGGAATCCAATCAACAACTGTCTTTTTTTTCTTTTTTCGGTTATTCAAATCTCCATTTAGCAGACTGTTAATTGGCTGGGAGGGTGACAAGGGAGAAAGATGATTTGTTTGGGCATTTCTCCTTATCCTTGCAAGAGTATATACGGGCTTGTGCGTCTGTAACTGAATCCAAAACTAAGTGAGGTTCAAAATCATGTCTCTTATTCTTTCCATCGTAACCGTGTGGACTTACAGCAATGATGTTGAAGAAGTCATCGTCTCCCAGAGTGTCCAAGATGGAGGAGACAGTTTGCCTAGCAATGGTCAATCTGAGACCTTTCATGCTTCCGCTTACATCAACAAGAATGACCACATCCTTTGGGGAGGTAGCAGCCTGGATGTACCACTTCCGGTTCCGGCAGTCAAAAGCAATGACCCCGTGCTCGTCCGGTTTCCATTTTATCCCTTGGATAGTGGAACGATGTTCATCACATTGATTGTGTGAGTGAAATGATAAAAAGAGAAGTGAAAAAAACTAACAAGTATTTGCATGCACAATAAAAATAGTTACAATTATTACATTATTAAATAAAATAACTAAACATTCACACGTGCCATTTACTGCATTTTAGGAAGATAGATGCAAAACACAGAGAAATATACCACAGCCAAACAAAAATCAAACACATAAACACACTTACCCGGATACTGTCGGAAAAAGCCTTTGGCACTGCCAAAGTATTGCCATATGAGTGATGGGTCTCTCTCAAAGTTATCCACAAAAACTTTGTTCAAGGCTTCCGACCAGTACACTCCATTCACGATGGCAGAGTCTAATGATTCATGCGTAGAAGGGGTGATGGTGGAAGAGGGAGAAAAGAGAATTTCAGTTGAGAATATTCAACAATTTAAGATGTGCGCTGACATGAGTGCATGGTGTTTTTGTACTTTCAGTCTAACTGCCGTACAATGTTCCCCCTGGTGTGTAACAATGACTACGTTTACATGCAGTCAATTTTAGGTTTTTGGCCAAAATGTCTATTTCTGAAACATTTGGAATAACCCACTTACTCGTGCATTAAAATACTCTATGTGAAACATTGATGCAACCTGATCGTGTTGGCTTGACACAATATTTGTGTTAGTAAAGGATTAACTCATGGATCCTCTTGAGGTTTTGAAAACTAGCTCAACAAACACAAGTGCAACAGTGTATGATGTTTGTTGGTCTATGTATGGATAGATAAATAAATAAATAAATAAATGGATGAAAAGGTTTCTTCAGCCATCTGTACTTCTTTGAAGGTGTCTGACGTTTCGCTTCTCATCCAAGAAACTTCGAGGACTCGTTATATATATATATATATATATATATATATATATATATATATATATATATATATATATATATATATATATATATATATATATATATATATACAGTAAAGTCTCGTTATATCGATATTCAAGAGAGTCCGAAAAAATATCGATATAACCGGGACTATCGATATATCCGACCCTGTTTTCATGTAATTTTCTCCGTGCGTGCATAGAAATAGTATCGATATAAACGGGACTATCGATATATCCGATATCGATATAACGAGACTTTACTGTATATATATATATATATAGGGCCTAAACTACCAGTAAGACTTTAGTTTGCTGACACTTTTTGGATGAAAAGCGAAACGTCCGACACCTTCGATGCCTCCTGTACGACTGAGAGCTTACACAGACGAAATGGATGAACGGGCAAATAAATAAATAAAAGGATGAATTAATGAATAAATAAATACATTCATTTATAAATAAAAGTATGAATAAATAAATAAACAAATAAATAAATAAACACAACACACAAATACATAAATACATACATGTGTGTTTGAATTGACCACTGCTGCCTGTAAATATTAAATCTTAAAAATGAAAGTGGGCATGAAGAAACAAATTAAGTGCGGTTGGATACGCGGGCGCAAACAGCGCAGGCGTGAAACCGCGACAGAAGAGCAGATAAGACGTTCCTCATCATCTCTGATGCTGCCACCATTGTTATGCTGTCATCACTCATGCCAATAAGCCATGAATGAATTAATCTTTTGGAAGCGAGCTTGATATGCAACACTGAACCACCTCCGTGGAGTAGAGGGGTGAGATATTTGGATGTGACGCATTTGCACAACAATGCCACCAGATTTTGCAGTTTCGGTCTAACAATTCACTCAATTAATCTGCACAATGCAGAGTCCCAAACAGTTCTATAATTATTATGTGATCCAAAAACCAAAGTGTAAATACAATGCAACATTTTGTAATATATGTTGCTATGTATTGCTTGTGAGTTCCACTGTTGTTGTTTTGTTTCCTGGCATAGCAGCAAAGCCAAGTGTAACAGAATGAGGAGTCAATATCCAAAGAACGGTCCGGGTCATGAAGACATGCAACCCCGACTTCAGAGCCTGCCTACTTAAATGAAAATGATCAAAGAATCATTATTTCCTCTAATCCAAGCTTCTTAGTACTTATTTCTGCAGTAGGGGAAGTTGTTGCCCACCCAAAATGCTCCCTACCATCCCAGCAAATACATCTGTGTTCTCACTACCAGTGAACAAAGCCCAAGGATTTTAAAAAAATATCGGAGCTCTTTCCTTCTCGGTCTGTGCCCCATACTATTCATTTGCCAGGGAATCAAATCAAGAGTACATTTCCTCTTCGCCTGCCAGTCTCACTCAGAGCAATTGTATTCACTTCTTCCAATCTCCTTCTGTCAGTCTCATTTGATTTTTTTTCTTCCCTCCCATCACCTCGCAATTATAAAAGTGTTTCTTGAGCCTTCCATCAGTTTGACTTAACCTACTTCCTTCCCTTTTCTGTGCCCGCACCACATAATTGTGACTGCTGTAGCCGACTTAAGGGCTCGTGACATGTAGTTTGTCGACTAAGGACGGTTCAAAGGTCTGCCTTCATCGGTCTGATTGCGTGACCGGTCAATTAAAACAAGTGTTTGACTTCTTAGCTATTACAGTATTTCAAAGAAAGCACGTGACTGAAATAATGGAAAGTGTTTCATTAATGTGAATGCAAATTGTGTGCAAAACAAGCAATCATTTTCATGTCGGCATTTTTGTAGAGTACAATTATCCCCTCAGAAGTAGAAATGCACATTTCTCACTTTGAAAAAAAAGAGTGTGCAATGAATGATGCCAAAATGAGGTCGAGGACATACCCTTGTTGTACATGTTAGTGGGCACCTGGACCGTGCTGAGGCTAAGGTTGACCGACAGGTTGTTGAAGTGATCGTTGGGTTGCAGGATGAACTCTCCTCCCAGCTCGACATTGGTTCCCTCCTCATCCACTTCATTTATCAGTACTGCATTGAAATACTCATACTGCGAACGAGAAAGAAATAAAAAGGTGGTGTCCCATTAGGAATTTGTACAGAAATAAATACACTTGTATCCGCCATTCACTTGCACAGGACGTCCCGGTCATGGAATTGCTGAGTCAGAGTCACAGAGTATGAGAGTTACTCAAGTAACTCGAATCTCCGAATCATCCCAGGCATGTATGACGATAGTGTGATAAAATGCCGAGTTGGCAATTCTTCCCTCTGGCCCACACAGTCCTTTCCTATCAACATGCTGCATGCGGTGCCCTGGCTTTCCGGTATTTGTAATGCTACGTATACTGGGAAGATTATTAATAAATGATGCCGCAAGATAATTATAGCACACATTGCTTCCTGCATCCACAAAGCAAAGACACCAACCAAGGCTACGGACTGAGGGCATAGCACGTGGATTAAAATGTCCAGGAGAGAGGAACAAGGGCAATTGTTTCATAATCAAATGAAACATTAACACATTGAAACGGTATTAGTTAGAGTTGGGCAACAAAGTGCAATAGTGCAAAGTGCAATTTTGTATTTTTTTATATGAGTTCTGCTGGCACGGCACATAGGATTGCATATTCCATAAATAGAAGTAGACACAAAACCTTTTTTTTCAAATATGAACACAAAATGTGCATATATGCAAAATACATGGATAGCCTAATTTCTTTCTCATCATCAACTTTCCGATGCATGTGGAAAAGATTTACCATTGTAAACTAAAAACAGAGTTTGAAGCAACCAACAACATAACCACATTCAGATACCTGTGCCATGTGCCAGCCAGCCATTGTTTTGACACATTTTTTTCCCGTTTACTAACTACACATTGCAACTTGTATAAAAAGTTATGCACCAATTAAAAATGGATGCAATTGTTTCACCAAATTTATGGTCAACCCCTTGCATGGACTAAATCGACCAAGGCTGAGATGATGACTTTCTTGTTCCATATTTTCTGTTGTATAAGGTGCACTGGAGTATAAGGCGCACCGCCAATGAATGGTGTATTTTCAAACTTTTTCCATATAGAAGCCACACCAGACTATAAGACACTCTTACAGTGAATGAAAAAGGTTTTCCAAATATAATTGAGAATATATATACAACTTTACCAGATATAAGACACACCACATTATAAGCCGCTAAAGTAGAGGCTGAGTAGAGGCTGAAGTAGGCGTAACTACTTCTTCTACAGGAAGAAATGGAGTCGACAGTGTTTGCGAGACCTATTGTGGCTCAATAGTACTTCACATAAGGCGCAGGGTCCTCTTTTGTAGAAAATTAAGGCTTTTGGGTGCACCTTATACAGCGGGGAAAAAAACAGTAATTTGTTTTGATCAGAAACACCTCGCCGCTATTCGTTTCTGATGATCAAGGTCTTTTAAAACATTTCTATGAAGCTTTTACCCCAAATCATGCTCATTTGCTGTACATGCTCTAGGTAATTTCAGGTAGCAAGTTTTTGTTCCTCTATATTACTTATAAATGACGTACCCCCCACCCCCCCCCCCAACATTGTCTGTCTTTAAATGTTATATTGTAACTCTTTTTTCTTTAAAGCAAAGTTACCTTGTGTCAAAAAGGCACTTTTAAAATCATGCTACCTTGCTTTGGTCAGGAGACATTTTAAACGGCGCACCAATCTTGCCCGTCTGCTTTTGCCATCACTACCTCCTTGGCGCTTGCATTGAGTCTTTTCTCTACGCAGAGTTCATTGTTCATGTTTCATTTTTCCCAAATTTCTCCATTCTGAGACGGACAAAGGTTTTCTTATTCTCATTACCTTAATTTACCATCTCTGTGTGCTTTCTGTTCCTTGCTCTTGCGTAAAAAAATCTCAACACAAAATAAGGTGATGAAAGCAAAATGTGTCACCAAAAATGTAACGAATATAACCCAATGAATTCTGCGGGTACAAAATTAACCCCCGAAGAATGTCACGTTATACTATTAGCATATTACGTCGACTCTCCCTGGTAGAGCATGTACAATGAAATGGTGGTTAATGATGCCATTGATCGACGACTTTAAATTCACAAAAGGTAGGGTTTAATTTTGATGAAAAATACACCCATTTGCTTGAGTTTCAGCACTTTTGGACAAAGCGTGGGCGTGTGTAAATGTGTTTTTGCAAGCTCCTGTGCGTATGTGTTCATGTGCATGCATGTGTCCATGTGTAGGTGTTTATGTAAAGTCAATTATGCAATTCTAGTAGTAGAGCCAGTAAAGGGGTGCACGATGCCACTAATGCAGTCCCTGATGTGGTGTTAACAACCTGATCTTCATGCCGAAAGATGACATTTGCACCACCGGCAGCCACTCAGTGTGGGCTGGAGAGAAGACAAGAGGATGAAGTGGTGTACAAGAGCAACTAAATAGTCGAGCAAATCTTTGTTCCCCACTTTGAAAAAAAGAGGTTGACAAACTAGTACAGTACAGAGACAAGTTTAGTGACTTTCATGTCTCATACTTGCTTGATAGCTTGTTTTGCCTTCCTTTTTTTCTTCTGATGGTGTGAATTGTGGGATTTTATTCATATTTTAAGTCATTTGTCACAGTGATAGTAGAATGAAGTATTTGATCGTTCTCTTCATTGTGTAGCCTCGAAGCAATCTGATAAATCGAACTGGAAAGTCGTGGCGCAATTGGGAAAGGAAAGCAATATATTAGGGTGCAAGTCCTTTATTCACAGCGGCTGATAAACTGCGTATTTAACCACTCTAACAGATTGCAGAAATGATTGGAAACAGGTGTAAGAGTAAAGGTGAACACCATATTTTAAGAGGTGTTTGCACTGATGGTTTTTCCCAAGGGTAAATGGATAGAGAACTGCAAGTATTAAATGAGGTTTGACGTTACCGTGAAGAGATGTAATGACACAGTATTCTAAGTACAAATGACCCAAGGACAAAGAAATGAGGCAATGAAAATAGCTTTGCTTTAAAGTTGCTTTAAAGTTCTTGTGACTGGCTTGAAAGTCAATTAACACCATTCAGATGCTCCATAATTACTTTGAGACTACATGAGACTGTATGTCGCGATGTTTTTAGTTGCTGACATGTTCAATCTGTGTACACAAACAGACAAATTATCTCTGTCACCTCTCAGTTTGCCTTTGCTGAGGTGTCAAAACTGTGTGTGCTTCTTTGCACCTGCCATTTGGAGGCTGTCTGGAAACGCGCAAAATTCACTGCCGCAATCCGTCTCTCACATCTGCTCAATATTTGGAATATGGAATATCATACATACTTTTCATTAAATTGTACATGTATATGACTTTTTTTAATGTTGTGATTACAAAATGTTTTAGCTCCAAATGTCATTTTGTTCTTATTGAGAAGTCACATCAGATTTTTAATTTCCTAATTGTAATTCATGCCCAGTTTCAAACATTTGAGTTTTTCCTTTTCTCCCATTTTCTGTGGCTAAAGCTCGACGCTTCTGGTGATTATATTGTTCAAAAGACTGTCAATTCTAGTTTAAGATAAGATCTTCTATTTTCATGAATCCTTTCATACATTCAAAATATCTGCGACCTGAAGAAGCAGAACAATTAAGATAATTCACTAAATTTTTGTCATCACTTTTCTGCTTTGGAATTTCATTTGGTTATCACTGTTAATCACCGCTGTGCATTCTGTGCTCTCCAAATAGAGTACAATTGTGTTCTTATGTATAATAGTATCAGGGTTTTCCGCATTTTGTATCTTGCAAGTGGTTAAGACAACAGCACAACAGAGTATTGGTTTATATTTCAACAAAAATTCTGTATTCCATCCACAATTTATGTAAATCTAATTATTTGCTGTTGGTTTCACCCACACACACACACACACACACACACGCACGCATGCACGCACACACACACACACACACACACACACACACGCACACTCACACAAAAAGCATAAAATTGAGTCACAGCCACAAGGAGGAACGATATATGGCAATAGAGAGGACCGTGACGCCTCAACCCCCTGGTGTTCACTTTCAACTTTCATCACTCCCAGGGTGTGAAAGTAGAAGTGGGAAACAACTGGGGGCATGGATACAGGTAATTTGGGGGTAAACACAAAAGTGCAAGAAATAACCTGGGGGCAAGCCAAAATTTCTGCTCCACGCCCCTCGTTCAAAGACAATCCACTCACCCCCACCCAAAAAAATGAGTGTTAAAAGGGTAGGGAAAAGTGAAGGAAAACATTTTTGATTTACTATTTACCTTAAAAAACGTCTACTGAATCAGGTCCATGCTAGATGTTTTTTGGGTATTTCCAAGACGGTGTGAAGATGTTTCCATGGTATATTTAGCAAAGTAGATGGATCCAAGAAAGGTATACTTATAAGCGAATGATAATGTGTATACTGTAAGAAAAAACAGGTGCTCTATGTGTACCTCTAAAGCAGAGGTATCAAACAAATTTTTATCCTTGGCCCCATATTAGTTACCATTTCCCTTGGAGGGCCATTGTGACTGAAACCATAAAAAATGGCTGTAATTATGGTTTATTCTTTTATTCCACTGTTGTTAGAGTTACTGTTATGAAGGGTTTCGTAACAAGCGAATGCTTACACCGTCACACTACTATTACAAATGATAATTTTTAATTTTGGTAGAGATTTTAGCAAAGCTCATGGAAGTTGACATGTCTCATTTGCTTTCGTGGGTCACAAAAATGATGTGGTGATTTTTCTGACAATATAAAGTTACAAATTTTTAAGAATATATAACTCAGCTAGGAACGGCCAAAGCCCAACGTGTGCCCAAGTACGGTCCAATATTTATATGAATAGTAAAGCATCATAACACACTGTGCCACGGAAATTGGGAACATTAACAAACAAATCTTGCTACACTGAGGCAAATGTCAGTACTACTTATCATCACTATCTTTCAGAAGCCCATGTTCTGTCCACAGGTAATTAGTAGTGAAGTTAATTACTGGATAATTATCTCTCCAGATGCTCTCTCGACTCAATGCTGAGCTGTGAAGAGGAGCTGCACGAGGAACGTGATGTGTCAGACCAGGTAACAACCAACACATGTCCACAAGAAGTATTGAGATGAACGTATGAAATTTATGATATGATTTAGAACACGGTAATTATACTTACCCTCTTTTGCTCCTGTATATGGTTACTAATCAGAACTAGTCACTAAACAGGTAAAATGTCTTTTATTAAAATATTTTTCAAATAATTTTTCCCAAATCTGCTTCTTGCAAAGTACATTCATTTTGTAACTTTTGTAAGCAACCAATGTATTTTTAGTTTGTTTTTTTATTTATGTATCTGTTACTTTTAAATGTTCTTCGTTATTTTGTAGGTAAATGCTACTGTACGTCTAATTGTGTGATGTACATTGTGTTATCTCGTGTACGAAATGGGCTACAGGCTGGCTTGCCTTGCCTAATGTTATGTGCGGTAAAAGTATATAATAGTGCTGCCACAAGCTAAAAGTTATTCACGTAGAATACACCAACACAATACATACTGTGGAGTTGCATACATATCTTAGTATGCACACACAGCATTATATATTGAAACCGCAATCTCAGAATGCAACACGTAATCATTTTCATAGAAATTGTGTGCGCTGAGACAGGCCAGTGAAGCAGAAGATGAAGTGATTATACAGGCAGCAGCGTGGGTCAAATATGCTTTGATAAAGAAAAACAAACAAGCTGGCAAATCTACAAGCACAAGGCCTCTTTCGAACACTCCTTTAGAAAAAGCCAAGATCATGCAAGAAACCAAAAAATATGAGGACCTTTTCTCAACACCTCCAAGTGGGACTACATTTTCTGGACACAGCAGTCGGCTTTACAATTGGTGGATAGTCTTCATTGGCTGCACAGGGCATAGGAGACATCACGATGCTTTCCTCTTTACAGTGCATGAGCATTGCGGGTAAAAGAGCGAGGGAGGGAAATCGGAAAAGATTACCGTGCCAAGTTCTCTTTGAAGCAGAAAAGCTCTGGAATGGATAGATAAGGAAATTCCAAGCAAACCCCTGCCAGCCAAATATGTATCCAATGGCCAAAAATATACAAATACAACCTGAATAGTGATGGAGGAGGTTTCACCCTCCAGGGTGGACGGGTATTTTTAACCCAACTGGTGACAATTACCCTGCATTATTCACCCTAGTTTGCAGTAAACAATAATAATACATTTAATTTCAAGCACCTTTCAATTTCAAAGCTCTCAAGGACACTTGAAACAAACAAGCAATATCACAACTACCACCAGCTGTATGACACAGGCAGACATATACTGTACCATATGCAAACCTTTGCAGGTGTTGTTGAAATAGAGCAAAAGTATACTATATCTTTACAAAGTTTGGCACTTTAGGTTCTCAACTGAAAAGAACATTAGGGGAAACTACATTTCAGTTTTTATTCTGTCGTAGTAAAACTGTTCACATGTCACAAATATAAATCTATATGTCCGGTTGAATGGATCAATTCAGATTGGTCCGAGGGCTGCAGATCACTCATAACAACTAAGAGAGTCCAAATTAAAATATCAGTCAATATGCAGGTTTAGTATGATATGGTAAGAAAAAGAAATCACAGTTGAAATTTGATTGCTGTTTTTAAATTACAGTTGCTGGCGTTTTGTTTCATTTGTAGTTTCATTAACACACGCAGTTGAAATGAGCGTTTGCGCCATTGTAGGAGTGAATGCAGTCTTCACTTGCTCGCCATCCAATGGAAGCAGCTCCTCTCATTCCTTTTGAATTCAAATCTGTGAAATCCAAGAGCGATATGTATATGTCCATAGGTGCCTATCTTAATTATTTTTCAAAATTATGTCAAATTATATTTAGGATTTATTCCTACAGAAATGATAAAAATATGAGTGGTGGTTATCCAACATAGTGAAGTTGAATTTTAAACATCTATTTTTTAATAACAAATTGCAAATAAACCCCAACAACACAGATGATAGAAATTCAAAATAGCAATAATATCAATTTGAAGCAGTGGGCCATATCATGTGCACAAAATACCGGGGCATTGGCTCTGATACCTTGGAAAGTTGATAGCATCAACACAAATTCACTGTCACAGGCACGCAAGCACACCACCAGACTGAAAAAGGAGTTGAGTAGCAATTCCTCCCAAGTCGGCTTTGCATCACGGTTCCATTTTAAAGCTCAACTTACTGCTGTGTCGCCTCCTACTTCCCGAAACCCCTGAGTGAGACGTGCACTAAATTAACTTAAAAAAAGCATGACAAGTGCACACAAACACACAGCGATGGCTATTTTGTCTTGCTCCCGTCGGCTCTCGCACATTCACACGCATGTAAAGCAGGATTGCACTCTAACAATTAAAGCTGCTCAAATGGATTTGGGGCAGAACGGTGAGGGAAGAGGAAGTAGTTTGGTTCGCTTTTGAGAAGGGACGTGACAGGGATGTGAAAACTATTATTAATTCATGACGGTAATATTTTATCAGCAAATAATGTGCGGATTAATTTCTTCTGAGAAAAGTGATGAGTTTCCTCCCACGCAAAACAACTGAAGATCCGGGTCGCATTCATACAAGAGGTAGCTTGAATACAGAACAGAAATGAATGTATGATTTTACGCTGTGCTTTTTAAATACAAACAGCATCAAAACAGAAGACGGAAAGATCTTTTTTACATCTTAATAAAACCCAAAGTGTGGTGGATGTCATAGCAACACATTGTCAAGCAAAAGGTCTGACTTTCAAAACAGTCTGACTTTTCTGTACCTACTTTTGAAAACGTGGCACATGAGTACTAATGATCTTGTTAATGACTGCCTGTTGATGGCAGGAAGCATGTGTGCTCACCTGCAGGTCTGGATCCTCCTCGTGCTGGAGGTGGGCTTCCTCTGCCGCCACTACAAGTCTCTGGTAAGGAAAAAGACAAGCAAGTGTTAGAGCAGAAGATCATATGCAGATTGTGTGTATTTGCAACAAGCGAAACGATATATAATGCCAAACAAGAGTAGTCTTGATTGGTATTGTATGTGCACATTTAAGCTTTCCAAAAATAAAAAGTTAAAACATTACTAAACTATATACAATTATACAGTGGCATGAAGACACATGATGTACAGCTTACAGTGGCCATATTTTTTATTTAGATGACAACCAAGAGGAGACCCTTGTTAACAGGCACTTATTGTATTTTACGCTGTATGAGATGCACCAAACAGCCTTTATTTTCTTAAAAAGATGACTAAGCGCCTTGACTACCCACCTGTTGTGGGTAATATTTACCCACAACAGGTCTCACAACTACTGTCAGCGCCCACCAACTAAATTTCCCCCGGCAGAAGAAGTACTGTGTAACCCCAGTCTCTACTGTAGCGCCTTATAATGTGGTGTGCCATATATTTGGAAAACCTTAAAATATGTATATATTAGATTTGGAAAACATTTTTCATTTATTGAAGGTGTGCCTTATACTCCGGTGAGCCTTATACATGTATATGGAAAACGTTATAAAATACACTATTCCCTGGGGGTACGCCTCATACTCCGGTGTACCTTATACAACAGAAAATATGGTACTCTTATGACTTCATCTGCCTTCACTATTTTGAATATCAATGAGTGACTTATGAACAACATGCAAAAAGCCGCTTCAGAAATCATCACGGCTGTTAGTGCTCAATTACAGTGAGACCTCAACTTACAAACACCTCAACTTACAAACGTCAAATTTATGAAAATTAAACCTTATAATAAGCACTATTTTCATAATACACACCAACCACGGCTGGCGGAGTGATCTTCGGCGGAAGCACACGACCGAACAGCACCAGAGGTTAAGTTACCAACAGTCCTTATGGAAGGTGACTCTCCTTCCATAAACCCTCAACGACCATCAAAAAGGTAAATAAAACTTTATTTTACAGCACAGTTTATTTCTTTAATTACAGTTGTCATGTAATGCGCCTCTCTTTCCAAACAGCAATTCCTTTTGACCTTCGACCTCCAACGCCATTCCATCAAGCCATAAATGACCATCACAAATGTAAATAAAGTGACTTTATGATACAATGCAGTGTATTTCTTTCATTACAATACAATAGCACATTTATTATACATAGAATAAGGTATGTTGTGTGTAGTTTTAAGGCTTATTTAGTTGAAAAGTATCTCATCTCATCTCATTTTCCGTGCCGCTTATTCCTCATTAGGGTCACGGGGGTTGCTGGAGCCTATCTCAGCAGTCTTCGGGCACAAGGCGGGGGACAGTTAGTTGAAAAGTATATTTTATGGAAACCCGGGAACAGATTATTCCCATTTTAATGGTTTCCTATGGGATTTTTTTTTTTTTAGATACACACTTTTCGCCTTACACACTCTGTCTGGGAACCAATTAAGTTCGTAAATTGAGGTCTCACTGTATTACTAAAAACCGTCTGGATAAATGCAAAGATGGCAGGCAGTTTGCCATATTGTGGGGGAAAAAAGCTATTTTCCTCAATGGTTTGGCAGCAGAGGAAATGGCAAAGTCAGAGTCAGTAGTACCGCAAAAACAAACTCAATCATCATACAGCACTGTTCTCTCTATGTTGACTAGCATCAGCTTCCGAGCTGCTAATGTCTATTTATGGCCGACTGAGGGATTACACATCCACACACAGCCTTAGCTCTCTCTGGTTCACAGCTGGCTCGAGTGACTGAGCTGCAGTCCTGCACTTTCATTTCATTTCCATTTAAATGACTTCATTGGTACATCTAATTGTCCGTCGTCATCTGTGCCGTGTTTTTGTTTACGTGTTGGATGATTTGGGGTGCAAGCCTGCTCGGTGAAATCTGGCAATTCTTTTCTTTCCTAATTTAAGCACAGCAACCCACCTGCCCACTGAATAATTCTGCAGATTTGGTGCCATGGAGACCAATATTATTTCACATTCATTCCTCTTTGGTTCTGACCACCTAAACCTATCCTATTTTAAACTCCAAAATCATGTGCAGAGAGGAAGCTTCTGCATCTGCTAAGAGGCTGCAAAACAACAGCTTCCGAATACACAGATGAGGAGAGTGGAGCGAGGGGAGGATGAAAATGCAATAAGAAAGTCACTTTCTCTAAAGGTCTGAACACTTAACTTCACACACTTTCAGCAAAATGTCAAGAACCACCTGTGAAGTTGACGTCAATAGACGATTTTCGGTATAAGTGGGTGAAGGAGTGAGCAAGTCTTATTGTGTTTTTCTATTTCATGAAACATTTTAAGATATTAACCTTTCCAACAATTTTCTGTTCTGCAGGCATTTTGTTGCAAATGTCACTGTGTGTGTGAACCACTTCTGACGGCGCGTGTGTGCATTTGTACTATGAAACCATGCAACTTGTTTGATAGAATCCACAGAATTTCATCGGTAAATTTGTCAAATACACTATCATTGTTTCTTTTTTTGTTTGTTCTTCAAACTTTTCCATCGTTAGTGTGGGGCAGTCGGAAGCAAGCAGTACAAAATGTATATAAAATACAGGTAGCTGCGATGTCAAGGAAGTGGAATAACTTGCAATAAACAAGAATGGTAGGAAACAACGATATCTCATTACTCTACGTATGCTTTACTCGAGTGAATTTCATTCCTACCATATTAAAAGGATGCACACTTCAATGCCTTTAAAAATGATTGACTTGTACTGGGCGGAAATGGTTGTATGTTGCGTGTCCCTGTATGTAGCAGACTTTACATTCTTTGTTTTCTATTTCAATTGTAGTTCTTACACTGTATCGTGGTAAAATAGACACACACACACGCACACACACGCGCACACACACACACACACACACACACACGCACGCACACACACACACACACACACACACACACACACACACACACACACACACACACACACACACACACACACACACACACACACACACACACACACACACACACATATAAGCCAACACATTGAATAACCGTTAACTCATTCACCACCATTTATGAATTAATTCGGGAATTGAAAATATGAAGTAGAGCGCCATTCCCAAATTTATTCTAATTTTGGACAGCCACCCTCATTTCAAGCTCATATAACTTAAGACCCATATAATTTAGGAACTAACTATTTTCTTCTGATGAAAGAAGAGAGGCTAAGGTTTCTAACTGTACTGAATGTTTATGTAGTCCTAAAACTCAAAAATCTGTGGGTCCTGCAATTGAAGTGACAATGACAAAAAACCCTGGCATTGGAGTGGATATATTTTTGCACATGTCAGGCAGTGAATGAGTTTAATGGCTGAGTAGATGCTCAGAATTTAACACGTTTGTACCCATGATACTTCTGTTACATTGATCTTGATCTGATTTGGGACAACTGGGCATTATTTCAGGCTGAAAACCATTTCAAGCTTGCATCACTTTACATTTTAGCACGCATTGAGTCAGACAATCTTCAACCAAAGTAAAAATACTGAAGGCAGGGGTGTTTTTTTATCCATGCACAGTGGACATGGAAATATGTTTTTTATATTGAAGTCATCCAGAAGGAGCGGTGTTCAGTCAAATGCAATGCTGTATGTTTCCATTTTTTCTTGATCGACAAGAAAACCTAATGGACTCTTCTGTGAACCGAATTAGCCGCCCCCAAGAGTCGTTTCATGGAAATGTGGTTTGTCGTCCCTCATTCCTGTCAACAAACAATAATGAAAACAGCCATCCTTGGCTGTCGCAATTACTGCGCAGCACTCACTTTACAATTCTCTAACCTGAAGCAATCATTTCCCGTTGAATGAAATTTCATTTTCTCATCCCATTTCATCATTTTCATCACGCCCTTACCCCAAAACTCAGTACATTCCTCCGACATTTTGTACTCATTTGGTGCCTTTCATGATCTGGCAACCAGCGATTACAATTTGTCTGATCAAGGATTTTGATTGTATACACTTTCAAATTCAAATGAGAGCCCCATTCAACTGGCAACTTGATTGGCTCATTGTTCCGAACACATAGATGTTCATCCTAAGGCGAGAAACCAAAAAGCAAAGTAAGCGCATCCGGATCAGGCTCGCTCTTCAAGGTCTTCCACCTTGAGTTTGATGTTTGGCTGGAGGTGAATCACAGGCTGAGTTGCACTGAGGTCATCTCATGTCCGCTGCTCAATCGGACTGGGGACAGCAATCACCAGTGCCAGGGGAGACTTGCAGCCTCAACAAAACGGGAAAGTGCTCTGTGGCACCTTGTTTCTGAGCTTGGCTAATTGGTGCTGGAACAGAGCCAAGTGGACTAATGCAAACTGGCAGGATAGAAACAAAGCAAATGTGAAAGCAGAAACAGCGTGTCCTGCGTTTCGTCATTTGCCTTGTGTTCAAATTACACCTTTTGGCGAATGTTTTTTTCTTGTCACACATTGTTTTCCCTCACCATGATTGCATATACCTTTGATTCGTCAAGAAAACTACAAAAATTAAGAAAATAACCAGCTCATATAGTGGCAATAAGCGTGTGCTTAAGTCAGAAAAGGCACGCTGCTGCTCATTTTTTTTTGAGCTGCACAGATTCTCCCATTGATTTCAACGTGCGATTTATGCATGTTTATCAAATGCACATGCTCCACCTTAGCAATTCCAATAATTGGAAATTGATGTAAAGAAAAATTGCATGTGAAATTGCATGTGTTTTTATTCCTCACGCATTGCCAGGCATTCTCTGCTCAGTGCTGGCAATCGGGTTCAAAACTACAGAGGAACGAGTGCCACAGGTGAAACGATATCAGCAGGCAAGGACTGATTGAAGAATAACGTGCTATTAAAGTGTCCAGGCTTTTGAAGTGCCGGATGAACCGCTCAACTTCAAAAAGCAGCTCCATTTTAACTTGAGTAACACACAGCAGGCGCTTCTTACTTCGATGCGCATGTTTGCATGAAAATAGGGAGAGTTCATTTTCATTGTTATTTTTTTTTCAACTTCTTTTAGAGGTCCGCCTCCCATCATGTATCACATTATTAGTGGGTTTTACTATTTTGATATCATTGGGCCAATTTACAAACAGTGATTACCTTGAAGAGAAATAATCCAAATGCCAACAAATAAGCAAAACAAAATTGATACCTTGGTTTACGAACCCTTGGCTGACGAACTTTTGGGTTTACGAACGTTACATTTATGAAAATTTTACCTTGGCATACAAACTATTTTACGGGATACAGAAAGAGCTGCCACAATGACTGATGTGTCATTCGCGAACGAGCCCGTTCTCCGAACAAGAAAATGGTGGCAGACTGTTTTGACCTCTATTCCTCGCCCCCAGTCTTCGGTTAAAGCCACGTGATTGGTCAAGAACGCAGCAGTGAAGGGGTGGGGGTTACAGACAGAGAGGGAGTGAGGCCGTTCTCCCAAAAACAAAATGGCGACTTCGGTTAAAGCCACGTGATTGGTCAAGAACTATGCAGTGGGGGGGGGGGGTGGTTAAACATTAAAGAGACAGGCAGACGACAGATAGAGTGAAAAAACACACACACACACGAAAGCGAGACGACAGAGCTTGAAACAAAAAAACAAAAGTGAAAAAAAAACAAAAGTGAAATGGTGAGAAAACATTGAAATTTGGACTCGTTTCAACTTTGATAGTTCTAAAGCAGAGTGTAGACTGGAAGATTAAAATACCCCATCATGCAGGCTCCACAAATAACCCGCACAAGCCATCTGTACACTTGATGCAAAAGCTATCAACTCAGCTAAACAGAACACAATTGATGAGGAAAAAGCTAAAATTATCGCAGAGAAAGCACCTCTAAGGGATCATTCCTCCAGATGGTGAAAGAAGGCTACGTTCCTCATCAAGTGTTTAATGCTGATAAAACTGGCCACTTCATTCCATCAAGCCATCAACGACCATCACAAGGGTAAATAAAACGACTTTATTTTCCAGTACAGTTTATTTTTTTAATTATAATACCATAGCACATTTATTATACATAAAATAAGGTATATTTTGTATAGTTTTAAGGCTTAGAAAATTAGAAAGTAGAAAGTCTGTCTCGGAACCAATTAAGTTCGTAAGCTAAGGCATCACTGTATATATATTTTGAGTTTTAAAAGACGCTTAGAAATAAAATGTACTGTTATTATTATTATTAATGATTATAGATTATTATTATTATTATTATTATTATTATTATTATTATTATTATTATTATTACTTACATTATGTATCAGGAGCTGGATGGTTTGATTTTGTTCAACCACCTGACAAAATTAGACTAAATTCAATCCACCATTTTGTTATGTAGAAAATTACGTTTTACGGGTTCCTGGGAACAAAGTATTCTTATTTTAATGGTTTCCTATGGGAAATTAATTTTTGGGATACACACTTTTCGCCTTACACACTCTGTCTGGGAACCAATTAAATTCGCAAGCCAAGGCATCACTGTACAGAGTACCAGTCTTGTAACCCACCCCAACACACACGCACATAGTGCACTTGCATTTACAGGTAATAATTTGACATGCCATTGCACCCTCTTCAAATTAAAGCAATTGCTGTGAGACACAATTCAACCAAACACTGTTTCATCTAAACACGCTTCAAAAGAACATATTTACAGGTGCACCTCTTGACTCTCAGCAGGTGGCGGTGAGCGATAAAGAGGGGGAATTGAAACAGACACTGGCAGATAAAAACCACGATGACGGACAGGGCTGAGCGGCTGTGCGGAAATTGAATCTCTGGAGTGCAGGATTCACCCACCCCCCCACCGCCGTCCCCCTAAAAAAGGAAACAACAGAGATGGGAGCAGTGATTCAGGCCGAAAGAGAGAGAGGGAAAAGAGACAAAAGAGATTAAGAACAGCTGCAACTGTGCATGCTTGGCCTGACAGGTGAGAGTTTTGCTGATACAGGCAGATGGAAATTGGACAGAAGTGTGAAGGGGAGAGGAGGACTTGCCATGGACTTTCATTGTGCATTCCTGACTAACAATTGAGCGAAGGGTGAGCAAATGAGAAAGGTGGCAATCAAGTGGAATAATGACAGCTCCTGGAGTCAATTCTCCATCCGTTTGAGTCAAATCCTGCTTAACGGTTTTTCATTTTTTGTGGGGGGGTTCTGGTCCCTATGAACCGTCCAAAAAAAAGAGCAAAGAAATAGAATTACAGTACAAAATTACTAGAAATTTCCAGTGAGGTGTAATACCTCCAATGTTAAATCTCTGTTACATAAAACCATATACGTAAAGTAAAGTCTCGTTATATCGATATCGGTTATATCGATAGTACTGCTTATTACGATACTATTTCTATGAACGCAAGGAGAGAATGTACATGCCGCAGGATCGGATATATCGATAGTCCGGTTATATCGATATTTTTTCAGACTCCCAAGAATATCGATATAACGAGACTTTACTGTATATTGTTTGTATAATTGTACATACATTGCTTATGTAAATACATTCAAGGTCAATCAACAGCATCAGATGAATGTTTTATGTCTTACAACATAGCCCTCTTCCACATTGATTCATTTTAAGATTTGATAGAGTATGTGCCGTACCTTCATTGCCTGGGCTTTTTTATGAAACATCTCCTCCATGTTCCCAGCCAGTTTCTTCACAAGATGCAGTCCATCAATCTCCTCCACATGAACAGCCTTGTCGAACTCCTTGTATTTCTGCAAGGGGGTGGTGTATAAAAATATCGCACTGTTAACATTAACACGATCAGGAAGAGCATCACCACATTTTTGCTGACAATAATTATTTGTCTCACACAAATGAACTTGACAATGTGATACGTCATCTCGTAATTTACTGTATTTTTCGGTGTATAAGGTGCACCGGAGTATAAGTCGCACCTTCAATGAATGAAAAACATTTCACAAATACAGTATAATATATACATTTATAAAAGTATTTTCAAATATAAGGCACATCACATTACAAGGCGCTACAGTAGAGGCTGGGGTAACATTTTATATATTCTAGCATGGACCGTGTACTACCTCTTCTACAGGGGGAAATAGAGTAGTTCTGACACTTGTTGTGGCTCAACATTACTTCACAAATAAGGCGCACCTCCATATAAGGTGCTGGGTCATCTTTTGAAGAAAATGAAGGCTTTTGGGTGCTCTTTATACATCAGAAAATATGGTAACAGCTTTTTAAGGAAGGATTAATGATCAGAAACTTTCTGGGCAGTAAGGGGAAGGCAAAGCCTTGCAATAACTAAACACGACAAAAGTGTTTTTTTTTTCAGTTTGCAGTGTCCACAGTCATTTTTCTTCATTTTTATCTGGAAGAAAGAACACTATGCAAAACTTAGCGGCTCATCCTTGACATTTATTCGGCACATTCACATTTCACGAACCGCACTAGAAGTGGCAGTGACACACCACTTCCCTCACTTCCCGCCCCACGCCGAATCCTATCATCCCACTATAAATCCATCCGCGCACGCTTGCCAGAGTCAGGAACTCAATTTGGGACAGTGACATTAAGTCTGGTTAATTCCAAACCACAGTTGTCCCGCACACATTTAGGTGTTAAGCAAAACCGATCTTAATATCATAACATGAGAACCTGAACAAATTTACATACTCACCCACACACAAATGCACAGATTATAAAAGCAAGTAAAGATAGGCTGTATGATTTTATAAAAAGTGTGCAAAGCTCCCTGGAGAGATATTTCACTGTTGATGGGATTGAATGTGAGATTACGATCAGATCATGTGGTGTGCCCTCCGTTCTTGTCACCAGCTGCACTCCTGCACAACACTAGACAAAGGTGAAGACAGGGAAACATTTTGTGGGAGGCGAGGAAAGGGTCCAGCAGTTTTTGAGATTATACTCATAGATTAATAGAAGAGTGGAAAGATGGCTCTCAGAAGAATTTAGTCGGACATTGAAATACACTATACACTCACTCTAAAAAAATATATATTTTGGTGTGCTTGATTGTAATAGGATAGATTTTTAAGTAGATGTGTCTTTAAATTAAATATACAGTGAGACCTCAATTTACGAACTTAATTGGTTCCCAGACAGAGTGTGTAAGGCGAAAAGTGTGTATCTCAAAAAAATAATTCCCATAGGAAACCATTAAAATGGGAATAATCCGTTCCCAGGTTTCCATAAAATATACTTTTCAACTAAATAAGCCTTAAAACTACACACAACATACCGTATTCTATGTATAATAAATGTGCTATTGTATTGTAATGAAAGAAATACACTGCATTGCATCATAAAGTCACTTGGCGTTGGAGGTCGAAGGTCAAAGGGAATTGCTGTTTGGAAAGAGAGGCGCATTACATGACGACTGTAATTAAAGAAATAAACTGTGCTGTAAAATAAAGTTTTATTTACCTTTTTGATGGTCGTTGATGGCTTATGGAAGGAGAGTCACCTTCCATAAGGACTGTTTGTAACTTAACCTCTGGTGCTGTTCGGTCGTGTGCTTCCGCCGAAGATCACTCCGCCCGCCGTGGTGGGTGTGTATTATGAAAATAGTGCTTATTATAAGGTTTAATTTTCATAAATTTGACGTTTGTAAGACAAAAAGTTTGTAAGTTGAGGTGTTTGTAAGTTGAGGTCTCACTGTATTTGGATCCAGAAAATTTTACTCTGCGCAACCACCTGATTACATATTTTTTTTCAACTCAAGCGCACCAAAGTGTACAATCAAGATGGGCAGACGGACACATTGAGATAATTTTTTACCACAAAGAGTGTGAATCTTCAGGCAGCATGTGGGCCTGCGAGAGAGAATTGCCAATTAAAAGAATTAAAGGCTCCTAATTAGATATGATTCTTAGAGCAGTTATGGAGATAAGAAGAACCCGAGTGTGATTCCCCGGGACACTTTTTTTCAGGAGGCCAACTTGTAGTATGATGGAAGGGGACTAAAACTTGTCTGTAAACGTTTGCTTCTTGAAGGGATTTCTGTCTTTACCCCTGTAATACGACAAGGTATTTCCTCTGAAGTTTAAAGCAAGAAAATGCCTCTTTGAAATGCACAGACATGGGTGGCTGTCAAATTATGTTTTGCTGACAGTAACTAAAATTCCTAAAAAGTTAGATTAAAAAAAGAAAACAGTGCACGGTGCGTTAAAGGAGTCATGGCCTTCGGTATGGCCTGGTGAAAACGCACATACTATTTTCCTTCACAAACACTGACATTGAAGTGTGCGTGTGGCGTCAGGCTGAAGTGCGCCTTTCAACCCTTTGATGTCCTTGATCTCTTGCAAGTGAGCCTGACTCATTCCCACGCAGGCCAAGCACACCAAGTAATCACGGGGCAGAATCATCTCGGACTCAGACCCAGACAGACACGCAGCTCGCAGAGACCCGCTCAGCATCAGACGGAGTTTCACAGTACGACTTGCTCGACTCCATGCCACGATCAAGCTCTGGGATACATCTGCGCGTCACTTCCCTGGGAGATCTGACAAAGAACTTACTTTCGATTAAAGAGAAACATCAAACTCTTTATGCGCATATACTTTCAGATTGTGACGGATAACTCAACAGGCAAATCGCGGGAGCATCATTCATGTGAAATCACGGTAATTCCCCCCCGACAAGACGACAACTGCAGCACTTCGTCACGGAGCGTGAGTGGGGTTTGGTGGGGTAGCGAGGCTGTCCAGCCAGGGTTTAGGACAATGTCCGTTTCTACCTTAAAGCGGTCCTGTGCACAACAAAGCATTTGTTTCTCTTTTATGGTTCCATGATACAAACAAAAGGACGAGATAAGGACTTCGAGTGGGCGATATCATAATAAAGTCTTCCAAATTTTTGAGAAGCCAAGCCTGTACGCAATAATCTTGTCAGAAAGATAAACATACATCGGAGAAGTCTTTGTTATTACCGGTAATTGTTTTAGTGTTTGTTGTTGTATACATAATATTTGCTCCATGTGTCAATCAGTGTGACAGGTTAACACTTATACAGGCGAGTTATATCATATGCATTTGTTACAATATGCATTAGCCTCCTGGGATTTGATGATAAAGTGATGAATGGGGTGGCAAAAACTTCATTTCACACAGCGACCGCACCCGGACTCCCAAATCCCACTTCATTTAACGCACCCCTGGTACTCACTTCACGCAATTTTCCAACTGTTGGACTCCCTTACAAATTTTCAGCAAAAATGTGAGCCAAGGAAAGCCATGCTAACCACTTAACCTTCATCACATGTCATCTGTGCTTTATTGTTGATAAATGGCTAATTGGATGGACTTCTTAATGGAAATTTCTGTGTTCATCTAGGTATTTCATATTATACACACTTTTTTTTGTCAGTGCTTCACCCAGCATCTGCTTTCTTTAACTCTTCTTCGGCTCACAATCAAGCAACAAGTGGAGGAATCTTGTGATCAAAAACAAACACAATAGAGTAATGTGCCTGTGCATGCATGGAAAAAAAATACGTACTATCGACACCAAAATGTGTGAAATCAAAGTCACCTAATGGATTTTTTTGATCCCCGACCACACCCCCACAGCACCCTATATATAGATTTGCACCTGTAATAGTACTGAAGTGTATTGGGGATGAATACACACTTTCCAACAGGAACAAACATCTTGCGGTGTCATTGTTTTGTCATGAGTTTTTTTCTACACTTTAGCACCCCCAAGCTATATTTCTAATTTGAATTTCATTACTTCAGAGTTAAGAGTGAAGAG
This sequence comes from Hippocampus bargibanti, assembly GCF_051943395.1. Classification (NCBI taxonomy): domain Eukaryota; kingdom Metazoa; phylum Chordata; class Actinopteri; order Syngnathiformes; family Syngnathidae; genus Hippocampus; species Hippocampus bargibanti. The sequence continues at coordinate 11,735,138 of NC_142734.1, forward strand.
GTGATGGAGTGTGGGCAGCAGCTGAAAGGATGGGGGAACGTGCGGTGATAATTGAGACCCAAAGGCATCACCTGCTACAGGTTAATTTGATTTGCTGTCATTTTCCAGTGTGTCTGAAAGGGCAGCCACATGTGCTAAGTAACAAGTAATTTTGCATTCCTACGAGTGGGTGGCAGGAGCACTGACCCCAAACTTGGATGAGGAAACCACTCCTGAAAAACAGGAAGTTTCCAAAAAAGCAAATAATTACTGTGCCCTCCTCATTTTGTGGCTTCTATCGTGCGGAAGGCGACAAATTGTTCCCTCAAAAGAGGAGCGCTGATCGGAGACGAGGTGGAACAATTAATTTCACGCTTGTCCTGGCTGTCTGAAAAGCAGGTTGGTCCGAGTTCCTATCTGCTAGCACAGAGATGGAGGATTGTAGAAATCCCTCACATGGGGAGCACATGTAGCTTGCACACATTTTAGAAATGCATCCAGATAAACGTCCAGCCTCCCTGTGAAGAGTTTGCGTGTTCTCCCGTGGCTGTGTGGGGTTTCTTTAGGCTTATTCTGGTTTCCTCCCACATTAAAAAAACATACATGGCAGGCTGATTGGACTCTCCAAATTGTCCCTAAGCATGAGTGTGAGTGTAAGTGTGAGTGTGGATGGTTTTTTTGTTTCTTTGTGCCCTGCGATTGGCTGAATACAGGTTCAGGGTGACCACTGACGACTGCTCAAAAGATGGCTAGGGTAGGCTTCAGCAGCCCCTGCCACCCTTGTGAGGATAAAACGGATCAGAAAATGAATGAAAGAATAAATCATTTTTGTCTTGCATACCTATTCCACTATTTTCAAATTTATCAGTACACTGTAAAGAAAGTAACTGTTAAAGGAGAGAGGGCAGTAATTTCCTGTGTTTTTACAAAGCACCTCTACTGTACAGTACTGTAATCCACTTAAACCACGTAGTCTTGTATTTTGAAATATCCAGTGTATCTGTATATTATATAATACAGCATTACTAAATGGAGTGGATGGTATGGTGTACTTTTTAGCTGCATCGACTGCTATATTTATTTTAACTGTTTGCGATGGCATTTCAGTTAACAGTACATGACAGGAGAATTGTTTTTTTTAACAGTACATGGCAGTTTTAAGACTAAAGCTGCGATTGATGCTAACAATAATAATGATAACAATAATAATAAACATTGTTGTTATTGCAGTTATAAGGTATCACATTTGTATCACTCTTTCCTGTCACATATTGAAAGAGCCAACAACAGATATTCATGAACTCTTACTGGACCAAACCCATATTGTTCTCTCTTATCATTTCAAAGTATTCACCAATATACATTGGGCTGCAAACTCGCACAGACCCCGTGTTTGTGCGTGTGCGTGCGTGTGCGTGTGTGTGTGTGTGTGCGTGTGCGTGCGTGTGCGTGCTTCTTCCGATTTAAATGCTCCCTGAGGCTAATTGAGTAAAACCATAGAATAACAGCAGTACACATGCACCATGTGCGCAGGCCACCATGGAAGCCCTTCCTTGTAGGATTGCAGCTCAAAGCACCACGGAACGTTCCCCAGTGTGCACGGCGTCTGTTAGGTATGCACCATTGGCCATAAGAGTCGGAGCCAAATTCTCGCTCTCCCCAAATGGCTGCCGTGTTCTCACAATGCAATCATAATGGCCTCTCATTTACACATGTACTCCTGGTGGCTTTGGACACTTTATGTATGTGAGGAAAAAGAAAGGTTTCTCTTATCAAATATGGCTGCATATGCTGCACTAGAATGCATTTTTAACAAGTTACTTTCTGATAGAGTGTTTTATGCACATTAGTAAACATATTAGGTTATTTCATGTTTAGCTTAGTACACATTATGATTATTGCACGTTTAATTTCAGTCTAATAGCATTATCAATCTTATTAGTTCAATCGTCGTTGCAAAGAAGCAACGGCTCCAATCTAAGACCCTCCCAACACTGAGTTGTCCGTAGCTGATTGGACAACAGATCGCTGCTGTGGACATTCAAAAACTTGTCAGAGCGGGAGCTCGTCCTCTTTGTTTCCTATCTTTGTCTGTGTGCTCATGTCTTCGCCCTTACTTAGACGAGAAGTGCTTTTTCTGTCTCATTAGAATAAAGTAGTTTTTTGTTCACCATCTATCGTCGTTACTGATATTTTTATCACTGAACTTCTGACAAAACCGAACCAGGAAAGAAGGAAGAATTTAAATCGAACATTAATTGGCGCCAAAACCCGATGCCAGTCTGCCAGCCTAAGCGCTTGAATGCCACCTGCTTGCCCAGTCAACAAGGAGACGGGGAGTGTTCCCGGTGGTCTGCCCGTTAAAAAAAATTCGACGGGTGAGAGCGGAGGAAAGTAGTTCCTTCACTGGACTTGCCTCTTGACTGACGCAGAAAGAGCGGAAGAGCGCAGAAAAAGTTGTTTTTTTCCCTCTTCGCTGAAGCCTGCTTGTGAAGTCCGCACGAGAGACGGAAATAATATCACTCCTTTCCGGTGGCTGTGGGTCTCCTAACGTTCTGGCTGGAGGACAACACGGCTGTTTTTTCAAAGTTCGCTAGGTGAGTAACACTAGCTAGCAGCCATTATTTGAATGTATTGTGAGACTCCTCCTGGCCAGAGGTATCTTATTCATTTAACCCATGTACATGCCGGTGTAACGCGGTTTTCTTTGGACTAAGGTGAGCCCAATAAGAAAACGGAACCGGTGGTGCACAAAGGACTTGTGTACGCGACATCCTAGTGCTTTTATGGACTACAGTGTCTGGGTTTGTTCCACACGCCGACTTATGGTTCGGAAGTTTTCCAGCGAAAGAAATTGATCATAAGGTGGTGATCTGGAAATCAGTTTGTGTGAGGGCCGCTTTAATTCTGAAAAGCGGACGTTATATGTTATTTTAAATGGGGGCGAAGTCATTTGAGCCGTTAGTGTGTGTGTGTGTGTGTGTGTGTGTGTGTGTGTGCGTGCGTAAATGCATTCCTTGTGTGTGCGTGAACGCGCATCGTGACTGAGAATTGGCGCGAATCACGCCCTTTGTTCTTGGGTTTGAATCAACATCACGGAGTGTGCCTCTTTTCTGAGTGATAGTCACTGAAGGAATTTGTTTGTTGGAGAATTGAAAATGGGTGCTATATTTTCTAAAAAGACTCCAATTCATCGGGACGTCGAATTCATGTCCAAAAAAATTCCAGGAAGCGAATTTTATTGCTAGAAGTGGATGGACCATGGTGAATATTCTGGTGCTTTGCAAATTCAGCCATTGGACGAGATTATGTTTCAGTTGAAGAGGCCTCTGCGGTTGGCAGATCTCTCCAAAAGATCCGTGATGAGAGTTTAGCTTGTGATAGATGACTTAGACAAGCGCGAATCAGAGAGCATGAATTGGAAGTGAAACAAATTAAAAAAGATGGCAGATCGGATGCAGTCATTGATCCAAACTGCAGAACACCCCCATAGGAGACCATGAGGAGGGGCTGTGGGCTGTCCCTAGGCGAGCGCCTCAGACCCCCCCCCCCCCCCCCTCCTCCTCCTCCTCCTTCTACTGTTCAACCCCTGTGGGGCGGGTGGCCCCCCCTGTGATGACTCCAAATGTCTGTTGTATCCCCTTGAAGAATTGAATGAAATTAAAATGAATAATGAAAGTGATTGTGAAGCTTTTCCACTTGTTCAATTGGCTAATTCTTCAAGCATACAGGACTAAATCATCGTGGTGTGACAGTGATTTCGCTGAAGCATGCAAAGGATTAGGTGATTTTTTGTTGAGAATGTGGAAAGTTGGACTGAGAATTTTGAGGAATTGTGTGCTTCTTATCAGTTGAATGGACAAGAAACGCTGAAGGTTCTCAGGAGATGCTTGGGACATCATTGGAATCGGGTGAAAAGGTGTTATTCTGGGAAAACATCGACGGGAACGAACATGACGTATGAGGAGGTGACAACCCAACGAAGATTGGTTGGCGAGAACATCCGGAGATTATGGAAAAAATCCACCGGAGTAGGAAATTCAACATAAAAAAAATTTTAAAAAAATGGGATACATGTAAAAATATACTGAAAGGACGCTTTCAGTGTGTTTTTCTGACACCCCAACTGTATTATTTTCTGACATGATGAGGATTCCATATATGTGGAGCAATTCAAGCAGATTGGAAAGAATGAAAAAGCTATGTCTTCAAAGATGGCCGCTGAAGAAGTACCTCCTGCCTTAGAAGGACAAAGGAGCTCATGTTCTTAAAATCGCCATTGCTGAGACAGAGAATTAACCGATGCAGTAGGCGGGGCGAGCTGTGGAATGGGGAATTTGAGCTTGGGAGTCAGAGGTCAAAGGGGTGGGGAGGATCTTCGCGCGGGGTCCACTCCACCACTTCCTCGAGAAGGCTGCCCTCTCTTGTTCCCCCACATTCACTCTTCCCCTCCCCCCCCCTTACTGCTTTATGTAGACCAGATGTGGGTCAGGATGAGAATAGATTGGAACACACGTCCCCTACTGGGGACACTCAGTCGTTACACCAAATTTTTTCTCACAAGAAATGTCTTCATGTATTGCTGACCTTAAAAAATTCGGTGACTTCTCAAATTCTATTACACATTGACGACATCTTAATTGCTTCACCGACTGAAGATGAGAACAAGACTGTATCAATAGCTTTGTTCCAATATTTAGCGAATACAGGTAACAAAGCTTCTTTGGATAAATTACAGTTTTGCCAAGAAGAAGTTGTTTTTCTAGGACATCTTTTGTCAAGAAAGGGAAGAGAGTTGACAACTAAAAGAAAACAGACAATTTTGCAGATTCCTTGACATAAGACGAAAAAACAGATGATGACATTTTTGGGACTGTGCAATTATTGCAGAACTTGGATTCCGCATTATGCACAAGTTACTCAACCATTATTGACACTTATATACCAAGACGAGATGGCACTGAAAGACTCTATTCAGTGGACTGAAGAGGGCAGTAAAGCATTTACAGAATTAAAAAATTTGATAGCAAACACTAGCGTCTTAGCCTTACCTGACTATGACAAACCTTTTGTTCAAACAGTTGACTACAAAGACAAATACATGACTTCAGTCCTGTTACAAAAGCATGGACAAAAGCTGAGACCAGTTGCATTTTATTCTAAAAGACTGGATCCAGTGGCTGCAGCTCTTCCAGCATGTGTTAGAGCAGTGTGTGCCGCAGCGTTGGCAGTTCAGTCGTCAGCTGAACTAGTACTTTTTCATCCTACAACGCTGATGGTACCACACTCGGTTGACTTATTGATTACAGGCACGAAAATGACATTCTTGTCACCAGCACGACATTTGTCTATCATGACAACTTTGCTGGAACAACCACACAACTGTTGAGAGGTGCAATAGCATTAACCCAGCGACACTTGTACCTCTACCTGTTGACGGAGAACCACATTCATGCGTTGACAGAATAAATGAGAACTGCAAACCACGACCAGACTTGAAAGACACACCTTTACCTGACAGCATCTACCTGTACGTTGACGGCTCTGCGTCTAGGTCAGATGCAGGGGCTAACAGGGTAGGCTATGCTGTTGTGACCGATGATGAAATTATTGCTGATGGCTCATTACCAAAAACGTATTCAGCACAAGCAGCAGAAATTGTTGCATTGACTGAAGCGTGTAAATGGGCGGAAGGGAAAACTTTGACGATTTTTACAGACAGTCAATATGCGTTTTCCACACTTCACTGCTTTGCAGCTCAGTGGAACCGCAGAGGAATGACTACCCGAACGGAAAATCTGTCGAACATGCAGATTTATTGAGAGGCTTATTGAAAGCTATCCTCCTTCCAAAAAGTGTAGCTGTATGCAAATGTGCAGCGCACACGAGGGCTAAAGACAGAATAAGATCAGGTAATGCTAGAGCAGATGCAGTCGCCAAGAAGGCTGCTCAGACTACTTTCAATTTGGTAAATCAAGAAATGCGTGAATTAGTGCCTACACAAGTTTTGAAGGACATGCAAGCGTTAGCTACAAAATCCGAAAAAGATTTGTGGCTTGCCGATGGTGCTAAGCTTGTTGATGAGCTGTATAAAATAGACAACAAACCATGTTTACCGAGAAACATGTTCCCTATGGTGGCTCGATTGAGCCATGGTAGTTCACATGTATCAACAGCGGGCATGGTGTTTATAGCAGGGATAGTATTCCATTTAAGCAGAGGTTTCAACTCTTATGCAAAAAACTTTTGTCGGAGTTGTTTGATTTGCTGTAAACACAATCCACAAGGTAACATGCGACCAAAATGAGGAACATTTCCACAGGGCTCACACCCTTTGAAGTGGTCCACATGGATTTCATTGAACTAAGCACAAGTAATTCGTATAAATACTGTTTGGTGTTAATTGATTCATTCACCAGATGGGGCAAATTGTGCCTTCAAAGAAATCCGATACATTATCCGTTTTCAAAAGCGTTATGCAAACATATTATTCCAGAACATGGCATACCAAGAATAATTTGGAGTGATAATGGTCATTAACATTTTGTTAATGACGTAATAACCAAAATTTCTGAACATTTAGGTATTAAATTAAAGAACCACTGTGCATTTCATCCACAGAGTGCAGGATTAGTTGAAAGGACGAATGGTACGATAAAAAAATCGACTTAGAAAAACTATGGAGGCAACAGGCAAACCATGGCCTGAATGTCTGTTTTTGGTTAAATTATACATGAGAATAACACCCACTAATAACGGCTTAACGCCTTTTGAGATCTTGCATGGCAGACCTTTCATCCTCCCATTATGGGAAGGTGTGCCCTGGCAAGAAAATGAATCAGATCCAGGCGCTTTGTTGGCAAAATGGCTGTGTGAAATGTTTACAACAAAAGAGGTCCAGTCAGCATGCAGTCTGTTCTGGTCCCTTCACAGGAGCAGAGACTGCTTCGGCCCGGAGACCAAATGCTGATCAAGGCGATTAAGAGGAAGTCCTGGTCGGCACCAAAGTGGGAGGGGCCATTCACCGTGCTGATAACCACACCAACTGCCATCAAGATCGCCGAGAGATCCACCTGGGTGCATCAAAGCCACTGCAAAATCGTTCACCAACCAGATCCCGAGCAGGTGGAAGAGAGACGGAGCCAAACTACTCAATAGCCATGGGTTTGGTCCACATCATCTTGCTGTATGAATTAGTGGAGGCAATGCAGATGACGCACGTAAAGCCTCCCATTCCATCAGCCTGCCAAACTCCACCCTTACATCCAACGACGGCAGAAAAGTGCCCAAGCATGGCACATCCTGTAGCCTGCTTTCCACTAGAAGCTGCAGGAATTGTGTCATTTCCTCTTAGCGTCCTCGTGAACGAAGCACGACAAGAGGGAAGCAACTATCCTCATGGTTCTTGGTACGCTCGTAACAAGTCAGGGAAGACTTGGACCACTGGTTGGGACTCCGTTGTGGTCCATTCTTAGCCCAAAACAAAATGGGTTCAAAATAGCTGTGCCCAAGAAGCAAAACTAACTGTCAGAAAGATAACTCGAGGGAACTGGTTAGGAACTGGAACTGGCACAATGACAGATATCCAACTCGTTATCGTAACCCACAAGGTTGCAGGATGCACGGACTTGAGACTCTGTCCTGATTTTCGTGAACATCACATTGGTTTTCCCGTAACTATATGCATGATGTCATCTATGACATCACCAGTCGTAACATCGCCTTTCCAGCGCAAACCACACATCAAACTGACAGCCTGGATGGAAACACCTGACAAAAAAAGCCCAAAATTCAGGTGTCATGGATGCATTATATCAACCGTTTGCAGGAGAAAAACATGACTGGAATCCATTGTTATCAAAAACGTGGTATCGTTATGCTACACTAATTGCTAAACAAAATAGGAAAAGTAATTGCTTCGTTTGTTCCAAAATGCCACATTCGGTGATGCAACAGAGAGTGCATTCAAAGGTATTTGGAGATAAAATGGCTCGAGCTGCATATATGTTAATATCTTATCGCATAAACCTGATCAACATTTTCCAGTTCTTCGCAATGCTTCGAGAGGAGAGATTGTTCCAAGTTTAGATACCATTTTGGAAACTGAAAATCAGGTTATGACCGAGAGCTGATTGCGATTACCAGTATGTGTTGCAATATACGGTACAGGTCAAAACTTAGGTTTTATAGATGAGGATAAATGTTTATATGTGCTACCGGTAACACCAATGTCACCATCTTACCCGTATCTTCACATCTTTGGTGGTTATGTGGTTGGAAAGTATATTCTTTTATTCCTCCGAGAGCCTACGGTATGTGCGCACCTGTTACTGTAACTGACAATACTTTCATCGTTACCAGTCGTCCAGCGCACCATCATGTGAAAAGAAGAGTGTCGTTTAAGCCCCATGATTCGATCTGGGGAACTGATGTTCCAGAACAATTCAAACACCATAGCACGGGAAGTAAGGTAATGTTAGCTCTTTTTCCACAAATTGGAGTGGCTAAAAACATGCTACGAATTGAAACAATTGACTACAGGTTTCAAGTGTTTGTAAATGCCAGTTTGGAAGTAGATGAAATGCAAAACACTGAAATTGCAGCAATTAGACAAATGGTGCTGCAAAATAGAATGGTTTTGGACCTTTTGACGGCCCCACAAGGGGGCGTCTGTGCTATGGTGGGTGACACTTGTTGTACGTACATACCCGAAGAAGCGAATTCTATAAACATGACTGATGCTTTGTCTGTTGTCAGGAATCTCAGAGACGCCATGGCCAAAGATCGACGGACTGATCACCCGTGGATCTTTGACGGGCTCTTTGGGGGCTCTTGGTATCGGACTTTGCTCAGAATGTTTATCCCATTTGCAATTGTGATTGTACTTATTTTCTTAGTCATTGGTTGTATTATTCCATGCTTAAGAGCAATGCTAATGAATATGATAACTAATTCTCAGGTGAATTACGCAAAGGTTTTGTATCAACAAATGCGTGAAGGGGACCCTGTGTTGTAGCTAGGAATAGTACACCATGGCCAGAGTGTGGTTGCTCCAACAAACAAAAGCAAAAAAAGAAACAGAGAGCCGAGAAGGAGTTTTCCTCATTAAAATTTAAAAACCCTCAAAAAATGGAGAGGTTGCGTATCACAGCAGCAAAGTTGTGATAGAGGTTTTTCGCCTTCTCCATTGTGTTAGGTAGATAATATTAGATAGGATAGATTAGATTAGATGAGTAAAGCAAGAATAAAGAATGGTTCCCCGTGCAGTTAGTATGACGTGCATGCATGAAAACTTTTGGAAATGTATGAACTGATGTTTAAATGTACAACAGGAGGGAATGATAGAGTGTTTTATGCACATTAGTAAACATATTAGGTTATTTCATGTTTAGCTTAGTACACATTATGATTATTGCACGTTTAATTTCAGTCTAATAGCATTATCAATCTTATTGGTTCAATCGTCGTTGCAAAGAAGCAACGGCTCCAATCTAAGACCCTCCCAACACTGAGTTGTCCGTAGCTGATTGGACAACAGATCGCTGCTGTGGACATTCAAAAACTTGTCAGAGCGGGAGCTCGTTCTCTTTGTTCTATCTTTGACTGTGTGCTCATGTCTTCGCCCTTACTTAGACGAGAAGTGCTTTTTCTGTCTCATTAGAATAAAGTAGTTTTTTGTTCACCATCTATCGTCGTTACTGATATTTTTATCACTGAACTTCTGACAAAACCGAACCAGGAAAGAAGGAAGAATTTAAATTGAACACTTTCAAAACTGATCAATTAATCAATTGCAACTACATCGATAGTGTCACTAGAGAAAAGCGCAAACAACATGAGAATTAGATGACAAACACAGGCGCCACTTTATTAATATTTTGCATGAATACTCCACCCGGTATACATCTCAAAAGTAAAGACAGTCAAATTCATCAATTTTCCTACAATACATTTAATGAGCTAGCTGAAAGATTGCATAAAAAAAGAACAAACAAGAAAAAACAATTTGCTGGCATTCTCGTTGGAAAATGATTCTGTTTTATTTGTTCTGACTCTTTATTCTGAGACTATATACAAAACTAGTCACTGGTTTGTAACTCATAACGCATCACCAATGTTGTGAGAAGAAAAATGATGTTTTGGTACTTCTTTGTAGAAATCGGAATTCATCACTTGATCTTGTCAATACATGATTACAGTCAACTAGTTTATGACTTTTTGTGAGAAAAGTAAAGATAGTTGGATAAGTTATGGGTCATGTTTAGGGTGGAGAAAAAGTTTTTTTTTAATAGTTTTGATTTTTATTGATCACATTTTAGATCACAAAAAAACTGCCATTTAACCAGAGGTGTATTGACTTTTTATCCATCCATCCATCTTCCGTACCACTTATTCCTCATTAGGGTCACGGTGGGTGCTGGAGCCTATCTCAGCTGTCTTCGGGCACACGGCAGGGGACACCCTGAACTGGTTGTCTGCCAATAGCAGGGCACACAAAGACGTACAACAGTCACTCTCACACTCACACCTAGGGACAATTTGGAGTGGTCAATCTGCCTGCCATGCATGTTTGGGAGGAAACCGGAGGACCTGGAGAAAACCCACGCGGGCCCGGGGAGAACATGCAAACTCCACACAGGGAGGCAGGACCGGGACACGAACCGGCGACCTCTGCACTGTGAAGCCGGTGTGCTAACTACTCGACTACCGGGCCTTTTTATATGCACTGTAATTGCATCTCTCCAGATAAGGCTTTAAACCGAAAAATAATTAGTGTTATTTGTGGCGAGAAACAGCACACACTGCACGCACATTCTGCATTTCCACAGCCGGTGCCTGCACTACAAGTTCAAAATGTGTTATTGACGTGAGGCACAAGCAAGTGCAGGTGAAGGTCGTCAGAAGGAGGGGCAGTCGCCCCACTTATCTAGATGCTCTATCTGCTGGAAGAGTGATTTACCAAAGAGCCACAGTGCAGTGCTCTTTGAAGTAGAGTCAAAATAAGAGCTTTGTGTTGTGGTTGATGATGTAACGGTTGACTTGGCACATATATTGTGACCCCCACCCCCACACCCCCTCTGTGAGAGTGACGTGGGTGCAAGATATTGTGCTGGGCCAGCACAACTACAGTATACTGAGGCCTCCGTGTCCCAAGATCCCCTTCCATGCATTCTTTAGTGCCAAAGCTGCACATTATTTATTATTAAAACAAAATGATGGCGGGGAAACAGGAGGAACTTTGAAAGTGTTAGAACTAGTTGATACACATGCTAAAAACATCCTATATTATTTCATACTTATTATTATTATTATTTCTACTTATTCTTATCAATTAGTAAGTCCATAAATGTATGTAGTTTAGTTGTATATGTTAATTAGTGTACATGTACTCAGGTTGTACTTAGTTAGTATACAAATCTAGCTATCATGTTTCAGTCTAATAATAAATAATCATGACTGTATCGAGCAGATGATAGGTCATTTCCAAAGTGACATCACTCCTGTTGTTTATAAATGTCTGAGACGAGCTCTTGCGCAGACTCTTGTCTCTCTGTCCCTTGGCTTAGCTTCTCCCTTTAGCTGCCTGAAAATAAATATTATTTTTTGTATATCACCTTGCTTCCTGCTGACTTAATATTTAGACTACACAAATGGAAAGCTGAACCACATTAACAACATTAACGCAACAGAAAGGTAGTTAAATAATTGGCCAATGTTGAATCATGGTGGAAAGCCTGAAAAGGTTTCACATTCTTCCTGTATTGCATTTATGTTTTGAATGCCTTTGTATAATGGAAGACTTTTGAAAAACATTAGGGACTCTATTTTTGTAGACAGAGCAATTTTCTTGCTTTCATGTTAGAACAAAGCATCCCGAGCGTCCTTGCCAATTTGGCAGACAGGTCTTTGCCACACTGCACATTCTGACGCAGCAAAAGTGTGCCCTGAAAGATGAGCCGAGAGGAGCGGCAACTTGTTCGCAGAAAGTCAGTTTAAACTTAAACCTGCTCAGACCACCTGTGAAGACAGCCGTACCTCGTTTTTCCAAAGTCTGTTTTCAACCAGAACATTTGATAATTTTACCCCTTGAATTATAACCGGAAATTATTTTTTGACCAAACTAAGCAAAATCAAAAATGCACTCAATGACTCTTTGCTTCCTTACAAGGGGAAGAGAGGCTTCATGATGACAGGAACTGCAATGTGATCGATCAAAGGTGCTTGTGTGTGCGCATGTGCCTGTGGGTGACTGAATGAATGCACCTGATGGCCTGCGCTGCCGCACGGTGTCATGCGCTTTATTCAGTGACGTGCAGTCAGGGGAGGCAGGGGAGGCACGGCCTCACCTGTCATCATGGAAATATCAAATGAACAAATAAATTAAACAGTTATATTTATTTAGTGTTTTTACTTTAAAGTTCTTTTCCATTTAACTTCACCATTTTGGGATTTATTTTCAAAATCGCTGAATTTTCACATTTACCGTTCAGGGTACCCAGAGAAGAGCTGTGGTATTGCATGAGGAAGTCTGGAGTGACAGAAAAGTATGTCAGAGCGGTGCAAGACATGTATCATGACTGTAAGACAGTTGTGAGGTGTGCTGTCGGTGTGAGTGAGGAATTCAAGGTGGGACTCCACCAGGGTTCAGCTCTGAGCCCCTTCTTATTTGCTATGGTTATGGACAGGCTGACAGACGATGTTAGACAAGAATCTCCTTGGACCATGAAGTTTGCAGATGACATTGTGATCTGTAGCGAGAACAGGGAACATGTGGCGGAGGAACTAGAGATGTGGAGATATGCCCTGGAAAGTACAGGAATGAAGATCAGTCGCTGCAAGACGGAATATATGTGTGTGAATGAGAGGGATCCAAGGGCAAGAGTGATGCTACAGGGAGAAGCAATAAAGAAGGTGGAGGATTTTAAGTACTTGGGGTCAACTGTCCAGAGTAATGGAGAGTGTGGAAAAGAGGCGAAGAAGCATGTCCAGACAGGCTGGAGCGGCTGGAGAAAAATGTGAGGTGTGATGTGAAGGGTTTCAGCTAGGATGAAAGGAAAAGTGTATAAAACAGTGGTGAGACCAGCCACGATGTTTTAACTGGAGACAGTGCCACTGACGAAAAGACAGGAAGTAGAGCTGGAGGTAGCAGAGCTGACAACTCATATTCGAGGCTTTGGAGAGAAAGTCAGAGAGGCCAGACTGAGAAAGTTTGGACATGTCCAGAGGAGAGAGAGTGACTATATCGGGAGAAGGATGCTGAATCTTGAACTGCCAGGCAGGAGACAGAGAGGAAGACTGAAGATGAGATTTATGGATGTGGTCAAGGAGGACATGAAGGTAGCTGGTGTGAGAGAAGAGGATGCACAAAACCGGGATAGATGGAGGACATTGATTCGCTGTGGCGACCCCTGAAGGGAAAAGCTGAAAGGAAAAGAAGACCATTCAAATACTAAGTAGAGACGAGCGGTGAGGCAGCAGCCGGCTGAGCCTCACCATGGATTGCACAATGACTATGTTAACTGTGCTGGCTTGCTCTGCAGTGAGACCGCATTGCTGTCCATCTGCAATGCGTTCAAGAACTTTTAGTACATTAACTAAATTTCTGCAGTTTAGCTGGTGTATATAATGGACAGTCATTGTACATTATAAACACTGTACTATGTTTATTTCATTTTATTTTTATCAAAACTGTGCGCATAGGTGAGGCACACAGTTCTCCTGCCTCAAGACAGGGGGCGCTGGTGATTAGAGATTCTTCTTGCCACTCCTCGGCTGCACAATAATAGAATTAGTGACAGCAAGCTACAGTGAACAGTTATCAAGTTAATTGTAACCATCCAGTCTTTTTTTTGTGTTGCTTGGCCTTATTTTCAGAATGGAGGATTACATATCTAAATTTAAACAATTTTCTAAACTGGACTTTCAATCGAAGCAGGAGATAATTAAAGGAAGACCAACACCGGACTGTATAACTCACAAACGGTGAGGGATGGATGTAAATCTCCTGGACAGCTTGTCCAGAAGGATCTCATTGAAACGATTCCTGAGGCGACAAAGTTGCTCCAGCTCGTGCTCACTGTTTCAGCTACTACAGCATCAGTGGAGCGGTCATTCTCAGCACTGAAAAGACTGAAAACACAGTCGGAACAGGACTGATCAAGGACGACTTTCTTCACTGGCAGTGATCTCCATTGAGACAGAGGGACTTTTAAAACTTAAGAAAGATAAGGGAGGCTTCTACAAAGAAGTTATCCATGCCTTTCTTCAGAAGGAGCGGCGCATGGACTTTGTTTATCAGTAAAGGTAACACGATAATAACGTTTTTTTTTTTATTATTTCTTTCTATGATTCTTCAATGACTGTACATTATATACACCAGCTAAACTGCAGAAATTTAGTTAATGTACTAAAAGTTCTTGAACGCATTGCAGATGGACAGCAATGCGGTCTCACTGCAGCGCAAGCCAGCACAGTTAGCATAGTCATTGCGCAATCCATGGTGAGGCTCAGCCGGCTGCTGCCTCACCGCTCGTCTCTACTTAGTATTTGAACGGTCTTCTTCTTTTCCTTTCGGCTTTTCCCCACAGGGGTCACCACAGCGAATCAATGTCCTCCATCTATCCCGGTTTTGTGCATCCTCTTCTCTTGCACCAGCTACCTTCATGTCCTCTCTGACCACATCCATATACCTCCTCTTCGGTTTTCCTCTCGGTCTCCTGCCTGGCAGTTCAAGGCTCAGCATTCTTCTCCCGATGTAGTCACTGTCTCTCCTCTGGACATGTCCAAACCATCTCAGTTTGGCCTCTGACTTTCTCTCCAAAGCCTCTAATATGAGTTGTCCCTCGAATGTACTCATTCCTGATCTTATCCAACATGGTCACCCCCAAAGAAAACCTCAACATCTTCAGCTCTGCTACCTCCAGCTCTGCTTCCTGTCTTTTCTTCAGTTATTTTTATTTTTTCTATGCTACAGTTTGTATATATAAAGAATGCTGACATGACATTTTAAACAAAACACGTTAACTGTTGCCAATCAAATGGTGAATAAGTCTGTACTCTGTAGTGTAGCTGGCTGTACTCTGTAGAGTTCATATGTTTGTAAATCTGACTGTGATGACGTCAGTGCCTCACCAGCCATGAACCTCATCGCACGTCACTGTCTTTATTAGCTGACCATCTGAGGCCACACCTGTGTTGAAAATGCCTGAAGGAAATTCATCTCCTCTGTCCTCATAAGACCAGGTGTGTGAATGGAAATAAAGTGTGGAAGAGAAGAGAAAACAAAAAGCCACTAAATCAAATACTTCACATCAGCTTTGTCAGAGAGGCTGGCAAGAAATCAAAGAGGCCCACAGCACAACAAGGCATTAAAAGAGATTTGATTTTTCTAAGCCCACAAATACAGCGCCAGCGCATGTGATCCCAATACTTGAATCGGGTGGCCAAAGGCCTTGCTCCCCTTGTACTCGAGCTCTCTGCAGAAGAGGTGGTGGTGTTTAATTTTGTGGTGGCTTTTCTCACAAATAAAGCGCTAATTACTTTATGAGGAGGTGGCTGCGTTGCAAAGCTGGCTGGCTTGAACATGAAAGTGTCAGGTTGGTGCAGGGTTTGCTCCTTCCTACCGATTTTGTAATTAAGTCTACACACGACATTGTTCTTCGTTCCGTCTCATTTACACATAAACACACACACTCACACAAAGCACCTTATATTTCACCCCCCTGATACACGCCTTCCCCTCTCGTTGTCATCAGTCACACAGAACGGAAGCTGACAGCTAGTCAATTTCCCCAAAACTAAATCTAATCTGCGGCGGTCACCCCTGTACTGACACGGAGCAACAGTGGAATGACTTAAATGCCACCCTCCATCGGCAGCAGATTGGCTTCATCACACATCCCACATTCACACTAAAATATCTCACTCGAAAGAAGGCAAAAAGTCAAATGTAGAAAAACAAACTACTTTCATAACCATAGAAGTATAAATGTGCAGTGCATAGAACTCAGAGGTCTTTCATACATTTAATATGCTGTTTCACACAAACTTGGAGCTATTAGTCAGCGTTTTTCACACATGAACATCTGAAGTGTTGTTCCTTTAAAGCAGGGGTCGGGAACCTATGGCTCGCGAGCCATATATGGCTCTTTTGATGATTGCATATGGCTCGCCGATAAAACTAAATACATATTCTCGCTTTTTTGCCGTTCATTTCCTGATGGGGCTGCAGTTGGCGGAAAGCGCAATTTTGATTGGATGACACTGACCTAGGTTGGCGGAAAGCGCAGGTTTGATTGGATGATACTGGCCGTCAGTTGAAACAGATAAACGCCCCTTTAAATCAGCCCGACAGTAAAAAAAAAAAAAAAGAGGAGTACGCTCCAGCTTGAATGCATCGGAGGATTTGCAATTCTAATTTGCAATGAAACAATACCATCGATGAAACAGTCGAATGTCAGTGATATTTTAACAAGCCCCATGTTAAAGTTTAGCATCAATATACTTCTGCGAGAAGTATATTGCAGATAGCAAGTGTGGAAGCTAATGAGCCGTGTGCAGGCGAGCTAGCAGTAACCTATTTGTTTGCCTATGGACCCGGCAAGTTGACGTTCATTCCGATCGTTTGCCTGGATTTTTACCAATCACGAGGAACGGAAAATCATTCATGTTAACGGTGAGTACTATCACAAAGTTATTTTAAATAATACATTCTGACATTTTGTTGAAAAGCGGACGCGCGTGCGTGCGTGCGTGCGCGCGGTGTGTGTGTGTGTGTGTGTGTGTGTGTGTGTGTGTGTGTGTGTGTGTGTGTGTGTGTGTGTGTGTGTGTGTGTGTGTGTGTGTGTGTGTGCGCGCTCGCGTGTGTGTGGCTCTCACTGAAAAACATTTCTATATATTTTACTTTTATGGCTCTCTTAGTCAAAAAGGTTCCCGACCACCGCTTTAAAGGAATATAGTGCATGTAGAATCAACCGTAGAAAACCTTTCACTCGAACGCCGTGCATTTCCAGAGCTTGTGGAGACAAATGATCATTATCTTCATTGCTTCGGCAGAACTTTGAACATCGCTCATAATTTAATGGGACAGTGAATCTCAAGTTATGGCTAAAGCGCTCAGCATCAGATTGTGTAACTCTATTGTGCTGAATTTAAAGGAAATTGGATATTGGATATTGGATATGCCTTTATTAGTCTCACAGTGGAGAAATTTCATTCATTCATTCAACGGCCATGAAACACTGTATTTTTCGGTGTATAAGGCGCATCCGACGTAAAAGCGTGGCCAAAACAAACACACGAATCAAAGCTCTGAAGATGGAGGACACTGACTCGCTGTGGCGACCCCTTGAAGGGAAAAGCCGAAATGAAAAGAAAAGGATAAGGCGCACCGCAGTAAAAGGCACACCCCCAATGAATGGTGTATTTTCAAACTTTTTCCATATAATGTGTAAGGCGCACCAGACTTTGAGGTGCACGTTCAATGAATGAAAACCGTTTTCCAAATATAATATATAAATATATAAAACTTTACCAAATATAAGGCACACCACATTACGAGGTGCTGCGGTAGAGACTATTTCTACAGGGGGAAATGGAGTTGGTGGCTGCTGACAGTAGTTGCAAGACCTGTTGTGGCTCAATATGACTTCACAAGGCGCACCTGCGTATAAGGAGCAGGGTCGTCTTTTCGCTTTGCCTTTATTAGTCTCACAGTGGAGAAATTTACATTTCACATCAGCAAAGTGATGAAAGGAATGAAAGTAGAAAAACAAAATACATGAGCTGCTGGAAATGCAGCCACTCTCGCGGCGCCGTCTTGAAGTCAAAAGAACAAAAAAAACTAAATAACAAATAACATGACAGCATAGAGACAATATGACAAAACAAAGACACAGAGAGACATTAATTCTTCAGGACTTGCTGTACCCTCTTTGTGATGACATGAAGCAGTTCTAGATGAAAGAGGAGAGGATCAAAGCGTCTTTCCACCAGTGGATCAGGGACATCATGGTGGAATGTGCACGTCGACTACAAGCTAAATGTTGAAAGCAAACACGCAGCTGTAGCATCCATTGACGAAAAGAGATTTTCTCACATCTCCTGTTCCACATAAATCTGCTTCAATTCCAAGCCGCAACAGTTCCACATATGCATCGGCGCTCTGCGCTGACACTCCTTTCTTCTTATCGCGGGCTCCTCAAGCCATGCATCCATTTAGCCGCATACTGTCCAACAGCACCGACCTTTCCGCTGAACAAAGCGGGGCTGTGAAGATGCTGCCCATTACAGGCAAAAAAGCACAATGGCCCCTTTGGTGTCCAGCGATGGCAGTCGAATGGCACAGACATTCCTCCCATTCAAAAACAGTACTGGCATATTCATGCTGCTGAAAAGGCGCAACCGCTCAGCACAGTCTCCTCCTTGATGACTGTCGTGGTCAAAAATGCTGAAAAACAATCCGTATCCATTCCACACGACGCACAACAACACAAAGTGAAGAAAGAAAACACAAAACAAGACAAAAACAACCAAAAAAAGCAAGGCTCATGAGAGCATTTGCTGACGGCTGCCTACTCGGGCGCCATCTTGGACTTCACTCGGGCGCCATCTTGGACTTCTCTTCTCTTTTCTTTTCTCTTTTGAAGAAAATCAAGGCTGTTGGGTGCCCCTTATACACCAGAAAATACGGTAAATTTGCTCTGTTCACTCCAACATCGGTACCAATGCTCATTCCTAACCGTGCACATGTACAAAATTACCAAAAGAAAGAAAACTCCACCCATCCACAGTTGGAACGCGATTTGCGATAGACCTAAGCTGGGCACCGAGATGTTGGAAGCATAGTTTTACAGCGACTTCAACTCCACGCCAATCTTGAATCTTGATCAGAGGACAAAAGAGTCTGACTGACACAGATTTTCACAATGACATGAGAAGGTGTGGGAAATGTGGGAAATTAACTCAAAATGCTACTTATGGTGGGTGGGCATGCAAAAATTATTCCATTGCTGTGCCCTGAATAGTTGCACTAATGTGCACTATAACGTCCACTTGAAAAATATATACATATGTCCATAATTTCCCTGCATTGTATATGTGTATGAATTTTAGGCATATCCTGTAACATGTAAAGTGCACGCATGTTCTTCTTTTTTTTTGTCTTTTCAGAATCAGAATCAGAAAACCTTTATTCGTCTCACAATGGTGAAATTTGCAGTCCTCAGCAGCAATTTGAAAGGGGATACATTGGATTGGATTGGATTGGATTGGCCTTTATTAGTCTCACAGTGGAGAAATTTACATTTCACAGCAGCAAAGTTATGAAAGGAATGAAAGTAGAAAAAAAAATACATGAGCTGCTGGAAAGGCAGCCACTCTTGGGGCGCCGTCTTGAAGTCAAAAGAACAAAAAAAACTAAATAACAAATAACATGACAGGATAGAGACAATATGACAAAACAAAGACACAGAGAGACATTAATTCTTCAGGACTTGCTGTACCCTCTTTGTGATGACATGAAGCAGTTCTAGATGAAAGAGGAGAGGATCAAAGCGTCTTTCCACCAGTGGATCAGGGACATCATGGTGGAATGTGCACGTCGACTACAAGCTAAATGTTGAAAGCAAACACGCAGCTGTAGCATCCATTGACGAAAAGAGATTTTCTCACATCTCCTGTTCCACATAAATCTGCTTCAATTCCAAGCCACAACAGTTCCACATCCGAATCGGCGCTCTGCGCTGACGCTCCTTTCTTCTTATCGAGCCAAGCCATGCATCCATCCATCCAGCCGCAGACTGTCCAACAGCACTGACCTTTCCACTGAACAAAGCGGGGCTGTGAAGATGCTGCCCATTACAAGCGCAAAAAAGCACAATGGCCCCTTTGGTGTCCCGCGATGGCAGTCGAATGGCTCCGACATTCCTCCCATTCAAAAACAGTACTGGCATATTCATGCTGCCGAAAAGGCGCAACCGCTCAGCACAGTCTCCTTGATGAATGTCGTGGTCAAAAATGCTGAAAAACAATCCGTATCCGTTCCACACGACGCACAACAACACAAAGTGACAAAAGAAAACACAAAACAAGACAAAAACAACCAAAAAAAACCAAGGTTCATGAGAGCACTTGCTGAGGCTGCCTACTCGGGCGCCATCTTGGACATTGATTTTCCTGACAATATTATGCCGACTGTGAATTTTTAAACTGCATTACAAGAAACATCTGTTCAATCTTAGCGGAATCTTTGGTTTTAATCAGCCCTTAAAGCTGTTTTTTTTTTCATGTCATTGTACGACTCCGCTTCTGAAGAATGCCTCTTTGGCCATTGGGTCCGCAAACATGCCATCGGATCACAACGTGAAGCTGAGGGGAAGGAGAGCAAACATACACGGCAAACCATATGCATGTTCTCTTCTTCAGGCAAATGGATTCTTGCCAAGCTTGTCACACATCATTACACCTTCTTATCATTCTCTTGCCTTTTACTCTGTAAGGCTCCCCTGAGTGTGTAAGAAAAGTGTGGAGAAGCTCATGAGTCGAGCATGCTTCATGTTAATGTGCTAACCCTCACAAAATAACACACAAATGTATTAACACTGTTAAAATGAACAGGAACAATCATTGAGAACTTTGAGAAGAAAGACTCCTATAATTGCTGATGTGTTCCAAAAGAGAATGTTCCGGCCTTCTCATTAGATTCTTTAATGAGTACAACAAGGTGTTGCTAATCTACTGGCATGTAGTGGCGTTATTGTCAGGGGCGCAAGCTGCATTTCAGAACTGTGCTGATGCCCATTTTTAAGAACAAGGGAGATGTGCAGAGTTGTAGTAACTACAGAGGAATAAAGTTGATAAGCCATACAATGGAACTATGGGAAAGAGTAGTTGAAGTTAGACTAAGAGCAGAAGTGAACATTTGTGAGCAGCAGTTTCACGGCTTCATGCGAAAACAGAGTACGACAGATGCAGTGTTTGCTTTCAGAATGTTGATAGAGAAGTACTGAGAAGGTCAGAAGGAATTGTATTGTGTCTTTGTAGATCTGGAGAAAGCGTATGACAGGGTGCCCAGAGAAGAGCTGTGGTATTGCATGAGGAAGTCTGAAGTGACAGAAAATTATGTCAGAGTGGTACAATACTGTACATGTATCATGACTGTAAGACGTGAGGTATGCTGTCGGTGTGACGGATGAATTCAAGGTGGAGGTGGGAATCCACCAGGGGTCAGCTCTGAGCCCCTTATTATTCGCTATGGTGATGGACAGGCTGACAGACGATGATAGACAAGAATCTCTTTGGACCATGATGTTTTAGGTGCAAATGTACTGCAACCACTGCAAAAGCTAGCAACCACTCATTTGACGACAATGAGGTTAAAATCTTAGCGAAAGAACATAGATGGTTTGAAAGGGGGGTAAAAGAAGCGATTCTTATAAAACAACAAAATCCTTCATTAAACCGGTCTGGTGGGGTGAGGTTCAATTTGGATCGTTCATACAATAGCCTGCTTAGGCAAAACAGGTTAGACAACTTTCGTAATGCTGATGAGGGTCGTTATGCTGATGAGGTGATACCGGTGGGAGTGGGGGTAATAGGCCAGTCGTTAGTCAGGAATGTAGGAACAATCGGTGGGGCCACAGGGAGGGGTCCTCTGCCCCCCCAACCTGAGAGTAGGGACCTATCATAGCTGGGTCCGGCGCCACCATGTCTGGACATTAGGGATATATAAATAGGGCCAATACGACCAGTCAGACTTTAGTTCGCTGACGAAGCCTCTTGGATAGGAGGCGAAACGTCCGAAACCTTCAAATTTGTACAGATGACGGCTAAACAAACCTTCTCATCGATGGACCACTCCGGTACGACTGAGAGCTTATACAGACGGAGGTTGTAATGTCATTGAGCTGAAAAACAGTATCCACACATGCAAGCACGCGCAAACGCATACAGTCGAGGCTAGAGACTACTTTGTTCAATGACACATGAAATGAAAGAATTCAGCAGAATAGCATTGAGGAGCGTAAAATACACAGTGCTCATTCTGACAATCAATGGGTGATGTTTAATGTTTCAGAAGTCTGAAAGGCGCAGTTTGACTGCAATGCATTATATGCAGTGTAAAATAAGAAGCTATTGATCATTGTTCACATACCGTGCCTTGTTAATATAACCTTGAATTGAGAGCTGTGAGACAGATTGAGGAATTTGCGAGAGAAGACAAATAAGGACCGAAGGTGAAAGAGGTGAGAGACGTTTCAGGATTCAAAGGTCTTTCAGCAGCATCAAAATAGGTCTAAGAAAGGAGCTCACAGGAACCTTACAAATTTCCCTCAAATTACAATGAAAACTTTACTTTTGTTTCATGTGAAAAGGAAGTAAATGGGTTTAATTTGTCATCTTGGAAAAGTGATTCTAATGTCAGTTGGACTAACTTGGCGAAGTCAAGATTTATGAATGATTATTCTTCAAGTGTTAAAGGTCTTGTGAAATGATTTTTTTTTAATAATAAACACAGCTAGCTTACCCGCATCTGACAAGCAAAAGTAAACGCTGTAGATGTCTCTTATCTTGTCGTTTCGAACCTTGCATTTTGCTACTGCCTTTTTCGTGGTTTCATCAGAACGGCAATCCTTGAATCTGAATGCTTTCATCTTTAGTAACTAGCAGCAATTTTCAGTGACGCAGGCATTGTTGCCGGCTGAGTTCACCAGATTGTTGGTCCAAACAAATAAAGGCACACTCTATTGAAAAGAAAAAGTTTCTTATACTCTTTTCCATTTTTTTTAACATGGTAATCATAGAGCAGATGTGACGAGCCCAAAACAAATCTCCTGTGGCGTCTCATCTGTCAAAAGGATATTCTCCCAGAAGGTTTGCATCATGCCCATATAAATATTGTGTCATCACGTTCAAACTATTCTGGTCACTGTTTTTTTGTCAAACAGAAAATTACCAACTGTTTCGTTCACAATGCATACAAGTCTTCAGTAGATCTGTTGTTGCTCTTCATCTTTGCAAGCTTTGTGTGCATTAAATACAATGCACACATCACAGAAGGCTCATCATTCAGTGGGGAAAGGTGAGCATAACTCAATGCTCACGACCATGCAAGAAGGTGAAACATCCCCAGTTGGTTTATAAGATACAGTTTTCCAGCAACAAGGTCTACGGTCTCTTCTTTGCTCCGTTAACCCTGTGGCCCTCATTTGCATTGTATAACGACGTCGTCACTTCACGAGGAGGGTTATCTCCTCTTTGGAGGCGGCAAAGGATGAGAAGGGGGAAGAGTTTTTATCCTGTGAAAAAGATAACAGCCTGACTCAGGCTTATCAGCGGATGATGAAATCCGCGCCTCAAGCATACAGTGTATATGCATGATTGTGCATATGAGTATGCAGTGTGTGGTCATGTTCACACACATGAACCGCAGCAACGAGCCACAGTGCTTATTAACTAACGTCCTGCACAGATACTTTATGCACCTGTGTGTGTTACCAACAGCTTAAATTCTCTCATGCATTGACCCTTTTTGTGTGGAATTTGCATTTCATCCTTTTGTAATGCCACAATGCATCGGAAGACCAGTGTGAGGGTATCAGCTTATGTTTTCCACTAATGGTATGAGTTTTTATCGGGAGTTTATGCTTGCTTAACTCATTCACTGCCATTCATGAATTTATTCGGGAATTGAAAATATGACATTGAGCACCATTCCCAAATTAGTTCGGGTTTTGTTTGTTTCTCGCTTGGGTGTCGATAAAGCGTTGGCCAGACCTCTGGCAATGTTTTTCCTTCCACAAGGGGGCAGTATTTCACTTTTTTACATGTTAGTGCTTTGCTCCAGCTTCAGCTGTTATAAGAGTACTATATGAACCAATATGTATCAGAATCAGAATCAGAAAGACCTTTATTCGTCCCACAATGGGGAAATTTGCATTCCACTGCAGCAATTTGAAAGGGGATGGTGGGAGGAGTGAAAGGATAGAAAACAAGATATTCTAAGCATAACAAAATAAAAATGTCAACTGTATACTGTGCAAATGTAAATGTGCAAAACTGTTTCATAAAAAAACTGTACATAGTACAAGTATCAAGAAAGGCATATTGATATATTGCATCAACCCATATTTACAAGTGTCCAGTTTGTTTGTTTTTTTTTTCACATGTGATCATTGAGAATTGCAAAGCCTGACAGCAGTCGGTAGGAATGAGCGGTGGTACCTCTCGGGTGTAATAGTCTCTGGTTGAAGGAGCGACCCAGTGCTGTCAGGGTGGGCAGGAGGGGCGGTCCATCATAGTTTTTAGTTTAGCTAGTGTCTGTCTGTTTCCCACCTCCTCCAGAGAGTCCTGCGAGCAGCCCAGGACAGAACTGGCCCTCTTGACAAGGCGCTCCAGTCTTTTCCTGTCCCGGGTGGTGATGCTGCCTGACCAGAAGACAATTCCATAGTGGATGGCTGAAGGCACCACAGAGTCATAGAAAGTCTTTAGGAGTGACCCCTGAACTCCAAAAGTCCTCAGTTTCCTGAGTGGGAAGAGGCGACTCTGTTCCTTTTTGATTAGGGCATCCATGTTTGTAGTCCAGTCCAGTTTATTGTTCAGAGTAATACCCAGGTACTTGTAGGAGGTCACCCTCTCAATGTCCGAACCCTGGATGTTCAACGTTGCAGGTGAGGATTGTTTCCTGCAGAAATCCACTACCAGCTCCTTGATTTTCCCGGTGTTGATCTGGAGGTGATTCTGCTGGCACCAGTCTACAAAGTCGTTTGTCAGTCCCCTGTACTCCCTATCGTCTCCCTCTGCAATGAGGCCGACAATAGCTGAGTCGTCAGAGAACTTCTGAAGGTGGCAGGTTGGGGTGTTGTAGTTGAAGTCCGAGGTGTAGAGGGTGAACAGGAATGGAGCCCGGACTGTCCCCTGCGGCGCTCCGGTGCTGCAGAGAAGCCTGTCCGACTCACATTTCTTTACCCTCACGTACTGTGGCCTGTTTGTGAGGTAATCTGTAATCCAGAATGTGAGGTGATGGTCGACTCCGGCATGCCGCAGCTTCTCGCCCAGTAGATTTGACTGGATGGTGTTGAAGGCACTGGAGAAATCGAAGAACGTGATCCACACCGTGCTACCAGCATTCTACAGGTGCAGCAACGCCAAGTGGAGGAGGTAGTCGATGGCATCCTCCACACCGATGCTGGGCAAACAGTAGCGGGTCCAGCGATGAGCTTGCCAGCGGTCGCAGGTGGGCGAGGACAAGTCTCTCCAGCATCTTCATCAGGTGAGACGTCAGCGCCACCGGTCTGTAGCTGTTGAGCTCCTTTGGGTTGGCAATCTTGGGCACTGGGACCAGGCATGACATTTTCTACAGCTGTGGAACTCTGCCCAGCTTCAGGCTCAGGTTGACCAAGTACTGGACAATGACACGCAGGTGGTCGGAGCAGGTCTTGAGGAGTCGAGAACTGATGTCATCCGGACATGCTGCCTTCCTCACTTCCATCCTCCTTAGTTGGTTCCTCACCTGCGCAGTAATGACAGACAGGCAGGAACCAGGAGGCAGAGTGGCGGCTGAGGGTGTGGCAACGGTTGGGAGGACAGTTGTTGGTTGCAGGAAGTTGGTCGTGAGAGGGGGCAGGGAGCGTAAGGCCACAGTGAGAGTTGGTGCAGGTGCAGCTACAGGTGGAGTTGACGGTGGGCCGGGGGTGACAGGCGTCTTGTCAAACAAATTGAAAAAGCGGTTGAGTTCATCTGCCCAGTCCTTGTCTTTATCGTTCAATGTCACAGGGCTTTTGTGGCCTGAGATGTTTTTTCAGGCCCTTTCCGACACCAGCGACATTGCTGGCTTGCAGCTGCTCCTCCATTTTCATCCTGTAGACCTTCTTCCCCTCTCTGATCTTCCTCCTTAGTTGGATCTGCACGGCCTTCAGTTCTTCGCTGTTTCCCGACACAAAAGCCATTTTCTTTTCCTTCAGGAGGGCTTTTATGTCAGGGTTAATCCATGGTTTGTTGTTGGAAAAACACCGCACAGTCCTGGTGGGTACGGTGTTTTGTTCACAAAACTTTATGTAGTCTGTGATGGTGTCGGTGAGTGAATCAATGTCCTCCCCATGAATCTCAGTGAAGAGCTCCATCTGGTTGAGTCAAAACAGTCCCACAGAGCTACTTCAGCTTCTGTGGACCATCTTCTGACCGTGCGGGTCACAGCTGGTTGCCTCTGGACAAGGGGTTTGTACACAGGCTGGAGATCTACCATATTATGGTCTGCTCTTCCGAGAGGGGGGACGGGGGAGGGTTTGTATGCATCCTTGGCGTTTGAATAAAATAGGTCCAATATGTTATTGTCTCTGGTGGCACAAGTTACATACTGTGTGAATGTTGGGAGGGAGGATTTCAGGGAAACGTGATTGAAGTCCCCTGAGATGATGAACAAGGCGTTGGGGGACTGGGTTTGCAGCTTGTTTACAACAGTCATGAGAGCATCGGAGCATGGCAGTGCCGCCATTTGCCGTAGAGGGAATGTACGCCGTCACAGCAATGAGGTGTGAGAATTCCCGCGGCAGGTAATGTGGCCCGAGGCTAACGGCTAGCTACTCGATGTCGCGAGTGCAGAGTTTTTCCTTGATCGTGATGTGCCCAGGGTTGCACCATTTGTCATTCACAAACACAGCAATCCCTCCTCCTTTCTGCTTACCGCTGCCTGCATTTCTGTCCGCTCGTACGAGTTGGAAGCCCTCCAACTAGGCGCGAGTGTCCAGAGTGATTGCCGATAGCCATGTCTCCATGACGAGTAGCAAGCTAGCTTCTCGGTACTCCCTCAGGTGCCGCGTTAGCGCCGCTAGCTCGTCCATTTTATTTGGGAGCGATCTCACATTCCCCATGATGACGGACGGGAGAACGTGTCGGTATTTTCTCGTTCTTTTGCGGCGATCTTTCCCGGCCTGACATCCTCGTTTTCTCCTCTTGAGCTCGTCGGGGATGTCCGGTGCGGCGGCCGCTAGTCCGCTATTAGCTTGCCATGCTAGTAGCTGGTCTCGACTGTACACAATGGGATTCCGAGTGCGAGTGGTTTTCCCGTTAACAGGAGCGGTGAAAAACTAAAAAATAACGGCGATGAGCAAAAGTGAAGATGCCCATCTCATCCCCGTAGTTTTAGGGAACGAAAATAAACAAAGCACAAACAGAAAAGTAAATAAATGAAAAAGTAGAAAGGAAAAGGAAAGAGCTGCTGTGGAGACAGCCACACAGGGGGGCGCCATCTTGTATTGCATTGTAATTTGGACAGCCACCCTCATTTCAAGCTCATACAACTCCAGACCCACAAAATTTAGGAAATAACTTTTTTTTCTGATGAAAGAATAGTCTAAGGTTTCTTATTCAGTATTGACTGTTTATAGTTTTAAAACTCAATATTTTGTGGGTCCTGGAATTCGAGTGACAATGACAAAAACCTTGGTACTGAGTGGACATTTTTGCACATCATCTGGCAGTGAATGAGTTAAAAAGTTGTTGAAATGAGTTTTTGCATCAGTAATCTGTCACATCCTCGTCGACGCCAGGAGCGTGCCCCTCCCCTCCTGTCTCTCCGGACTCACGCACCTGTCCCCCATTTCCCTAATTGTGCCTTCTGGCTATAAAAGCCACCCTTACCGTTCAGTTGTTGTCGGTGTATTCCTGGAAGTCCCCCGTCACCCTTCCGCACGCAGGTCTGTTTTGCCGTTGCCTTCCTGCCTTGCTTGACTTTCTGTTTTGTTTGATACATGTGTCTCAGTAAAGATTATTGGAATCACTGTCTCCGCCGAGGATTTTGGATCCGACCTTAACTACCTTCCATCGTCCCTCGAGCGGACGTGACATAATCAGAGTAGAGAAAGTACAAAAAGTCAGCTGGCCGAAAAAGTCAGATGTCACAGGTGCATAAAGATTCTTTAAGGCAATCCGAAGCCAACATGTCAACAAAAGACAACTTATTTTCTGAGGATTTATATATTAAACATCAATCTGACTGCATCAGTGGAAGCACATGCACAAGAGTTGACCCCCAGAACAATGTGCTCCAAAACACACCCTGCAGCATCACACACATGAAGTATGCATTTAAAACAGATCATTTTGCAACTCAATCAATCAATTCACTCATTTTCTGTGTGGTTTAGTCGAAAGCATTATTTTCAAAAATCAGAAAAAAGGGGTTAAGTAGCCTCAAAACGACTGCTTATTATTCTTTTTTAATAGCACATTTCTGTTTGCAGTTGTTAAATCACTGATAGACAGATGCCCTTGTATAGAAAGTTCATTGTTGAGTGAATCTGGATAAGTGGCCACGCAAACCATATCAATTTTCAAACTCAAACTCCTTTTTAGATTCTTCTTTTCCTTTCGGCTTTTCCCGTCAGGGTTCGCCACAGCGAATCAGTCCTTCATCTTCAGAGGTTTGATTCGCATGTTTGTTTTGGCCAAGCTTTTACATCGGATGCCCTTCTTGACACAACCCTCTGTATTTATCCGGGCTTGGGACAGGCACAATATGCATTGAAATAATTTTCTAGGAGTATTTATTCCATATTACCTTCATTTAATTGGCTGTCAGGGTGCATTGTAATTGAATAACCTGCACTGATTATATGTAGGGGCACATACAAACTCACATACAGTAGCTACAAATGCGTTAAGCAAACAAAAGTAAGTTCCTCCAATTAAGATGTGGGGTGAATTGACAAACGAAGATGCAGCCAACGAACCTTCTGCAGCAGCTGGGAGCCCGAGTACTTTGCAGAGATTGACTTTATCTCCCCGCCAAATGCTGAAGCCCACAGTTTGACTCTGCAGGTTGAAATACATGTTGATAAAGAGAGAAATTTAGAAACGTGCTTTGCTAATTTGATGATTTTAACAATGACAGGAGTCACAAAGAGATTGATTTGATACAAATCGTCAACTTCCTCATACAATGCAGTGATCAAGGTAGAAACAAAAATGTACTCACACTGACGGCGGGATGCTTTGGTGCGAGCCTCCAACCTCAGTTACGCCATTACTCAGAGTTGAGGAAAGTAAGAAAAAACACGCACTCCACGCACGGACTCTGCCTCGTTCAACTCGCATTTTGTTTGGTTTACGCAGCCACCGTGGCAATGTATCCCGTTGCAGCGAAATAATCATGAAGGGAACCCAAAAAAATCGCAAAATTAGCCGAGCTGCCTGCCTGATAGATGCATGATGGACAAGTGCAGCGTCAGTTCTGTCACACTACTCCTATGTGGAAGTCGAACTTGACTTCTCCGATAAGAAAAGTCCACTGTCTTTACGTTCCTAACAGATAAAGAGGAGTAGAAAAGAGAGGGGTGGATGTTCAGGTGGTGCCTGAAAATCAACTCTCTCTCTCTCTCTCTCTCTCTCTCTCTCTCTCTCTCTCTCTCTCTCTCTCTCTCTCTCTCTCTCTCTCTCTGTCTCTGTCTCTGTCTCTGTCTCTGTCTCTGTCTCTGTCTCTGTCTCTGTCTCTCTCTCTCTCTCTCTCTCTCTCTCTCTCTCTCTCTCTCTCTCTCTCTCTCTGTCTCTCTCCCGGTCGCTCACTCACTCGGTATTTGACGATTGGCTACAGACGATGCTGTTGAATTACGCCATACTTCTGACCTAAGCACATGCTAGTATCCCTCCACCCATTTTACGCACACACACGCGCGCGCACACGCACACGCACGCTATTACAGGGTTTTCTTTAATAGATGTCCTTTGGCTTTCAAGTCACATCAAGTCACGCACTATATGGTGAGTTCACTGAAGCAGATTACGGTTAAAGTGCTGATGAAAAAAAGTGGAGTGGCTGCATACAAAAGGAGGGTGTGTGTGTGTGAGAGAGAACAGGGTATTGTTTAGCTTCTTGGTAGATGGGTGATGACATGACATTTGTGTTGTGCCCAAATGCCCCTTTGGAGCAACGTCGCACTATAAATGTGTGAGCATATGGCTTGTGAAAGATGATGAGAGGCCTTCAGGCGACACGTCCCTTGTGACAGCTCATATTTCTCTTGGAGCTGCAAATATTCTGGAAATGCTTTGTGAAGAGGATCAGCAACACCGAATAACTAATTTACTGTATATCTGCACATTGGTGCCCTATACAGACACGGAGAGCCTGACTTATTGGGGTGACAGATTCAAGCTTTTCTCTCACACTTGATGTGACACGCAATTGGGTACACTGTACGACACAGGTGTCAAAGTCAAGACCCGGGGGCCAAATCTGGCCCGCCAGCCACATCATTTTATTGGGCCCGCGAAACCTTGTGAAATTATATGATGCTTGCTAAAGTCCGAACCAAAATGTAAACCACAATAACAGTAATTATTTTTTGTGGAACGATTAAAGGCTTTCTTATTCTGATTCTGATTCAGATTTGAAAACTAGTTATTCATTAATTTGTTGTGCGCTCTATATGCAATATTTGGAGGAGATTGAACTTCCCCAAATTCATAACGGCCGCCGGGAGGAAACCGTAACTACAATGTGGCCTGCAGCAAAAAAATGACTTTGACACCCTTGCTGTACGACATCATCATGAGTTTCTGTTGCGCTAGACATTCTGGCAGCAGTCTTAGCGTTTTAAACAGTAATCAAGATAGTAGTTTTTATTAGCGATTGCAAATATGAGAGAATATTGGTCTGGGAACTCAACAAACATTTATTCTGTGCATGCTCTTAAAAAGGCTTTACAACATCCGGGTATCACATGATTAGCTCGTGTCACAGGTGACATCAATCTGCGAAATTACCCCAATCATGTCTTTGCCACACACATACACTCAACAGTTTCTCAACAACAGTAATTATTATTACTATTGTGTGGGATATATAAATAGGGCCGATACGACCAGTAAGACTTTAGTTCGCTGACGAAGCCTCTTGGATAGGAGGCGAAACGTCCGACACCTTCAAAAAAAAGTACAGATGACGGCTGAAGAAACCTTCTCATCGATATTATTACTAATATTATTATTATCGTTATTATTATTATTATTATTATCATTATCAACGCTGCAACAATGATGTAATTCATGAACCGGTATATGGTGGTGTACACTGTTGTTGTTGTTTTTTTGTCTCTTAATCTGAAGGACACATCGCATTGTAAAGAGTTCCCTGTATGAAGGAATGACTTCCATTCCTCAACCCAAAACCACAGATATATTTTGTTAAATGGGTATCCTTCTCCCGGTGCCACTTGCTGCTTTTAATCACAGCTTTACTTGATCTCATTCATGAACATGAGCTGTATGATTTTCCTCCTTGGTTTGCTCTCATTTTAATTTCTATTGTGCTCTTCTTTTGGACCAGCTGCTCATCAAGATCAACTTGGATGAAACATAGGAAGGGTGTATTGACATAACCTGATATGCTGATCCGCTGCTGCACATACAGACCTTTTCATCCATTCATGTTAAACCATGCCCCAGAAATTTTACATTTAAGCAAACAATACATCTTGATGAATTAATCCATGCTATTTTGTTCATCTGAATTATGTTACGGAAATCATTGGTCATTCTTACATAAATCCGCTTGTGGAGTCATTAAAGAGGTCAATAATTTCCTCAATATAATTTACTTGTGAAAGCCTGCTGAGAAACATTTATTGAGCTTTGCCCCCAAAATCAATCATGTCCTTGAACGAAGGATTTGATTTCTGATCTTAGACAAACACCGCGAATGGCCAAGGCTGCATGTTTTTTTTTGTTTTTTTTTAAGTGAAGGTAGGTTGAATCTTTTGGGCAAATCTCCACATATTCTTCCTAGTTAGTGAAAAGTGTCTTACATTAATAATTCTGAAGTGCAACTTCCTTCTTATACTCTTATTTTATCTCACTTTGAGAATTCCACGGATGTATGGCACCACATTGCCCCTAAGGGGCCAAAGTATGCACCGCAGAAGCATTCAGTATTTATTTGTATTGTTTCTTTAACGGCTATTGCTTTAGAATATTTGAATTTTACTTTCCTGTTTGTATAATTTTTGTTCAACTTGTTATTTCTAAAATGTAATTTGCTCATGGCCCCTTAGGTCACCGTGGTGAATGAGTGAATCGTAGATAAATCAATGAGCTGTAAACGTACACTTTGTAGTCCTGTTTGTGAGGGAAAGACATGCCCATTTCATGGTAAGATCAGAGCATTGTCATCAAATGGTGAGTAGTTTTGCTTTTTTGATTGTTGCTGTGCTGATGACGATTTTGTGTTTGGGAGCCTTTTACTGAGGAGTGGCTTGTTTTGTAGCCACAAAGGGACATAAGTCTTCTTGTGCCGGTCCCAAGCCCGGATAAATACAGAGGGTCGTGTCAGGAAGGGCATCCGACGTAAAAGCTTGGCCAAAACAAACATGCGTATCATACCTCTGAAGATGGAGGTTACTGATTCGCTGTGGCGACCCCTTGAAGGGAAAAGCCGAAAGGAAAAGAAGAAGACTTTCCTGTTTTAATGTATGTGTGTTATTTTAAGTTATGTTTGAAGCTGATTTCTTTCAACATTTTAAGGAATTAAATCACACCAACAATCATTTCAACATGACAGGGCATGAAACACACCCTCAGGGGTCCCAAGTTAGTCCAGCAAATTTGTAGGCCTGTGAAAATGAAATGAAATGAAACAAAAAAGTAAGATAAAATGAAGAGGAAAAATAAAACAAAAAGCTCAAATAAATACTGCAAAGAGATAAGAAAAATGCACAATTTACAGTTTGAATGTGTGCAGAGGGAAGGCAGAGGTGAACGGAGCAGAATGAAAATGCAAGAAGCTTTACACTACAGTGTCAAAGTCACGGCCAGCGGGCCAATTCCGGCCCCCTTGGTCATTTTATGTGTCCCACGGGCGAAAATTATGTGCGTCAACTTTCATAATTGTTACTGAAATGTCAAATTACCATACATTGAAATGAAACATTTTATACTTGACAAAAAAAGAACCCAAATGTTCCAACATGCATGGATGACTGGGCATGATGCTGTTATCGTAATTTTGAATAGTTGAGATTTTGGTAGTTGAATTAATGCTAGGTTTTGAAATCAATTAATGAAAATAAAAATGATCTGAGGCTTTACTTTTGGCAATGTCAACAACGGTGACCACTGAAAAGTGTTTGAACAATTACTCACTGTGTTTGGATCAAAGGGTTTTAGTGAACGCAATATAAGGTGCAACGTGAAATGCAATGTGTGGCTATTTTCAGTAAATTTTACATTTTGGTCCTCGAGGTTACATTCCTGGCGTGACAAAACACTCAGTTCATCATTTAATATAGACGCATAATATTTACACCAGGCTGGTTTGCAAGCAGACATGACTCAACAGAGGACACTCGCAGGCAGGTATGCTTGATAAAAAGGGAGTCAAATCACAATGGATGTTCATTTCACCCAAGAATCACTGCAGGAGCACACATAGCAGCTTTGACAAGACCCCAAGAACAAATTGTGTACAAGAAACCTCTGTTCAAATGTAATTTTTCAAGGCATTTAAATTTAGAAATATCACGTGTGACTTTAATTTCTCTGTACCTCCTTGAACTTTAATAAACATTACAGAAGGATGTATTCTATTTACTTCCGTTGTCACTGGTAAACCAGTTTAAAAGAGAAGTGCAACGTGATTGCAATATTTGTGGTGTATTTTTTAATGACTTCTGCAGACTTTTGGAAAATGATTTCATCAGAGCATTTTGGTTCGCCTGACCGGATATGCTTGATTGCAGTATCCGCCAGATGTCACTGTTTTAACGATGAAAAGCTTTCTTCAGCTGTCATCTGTACTTCTTTGAAGTTGTTGGACGTTTCGCTTCTTATCCAAGATGCTTCTTCAGCGAACTAAAGTCTAGCTGGTAGTTTCGGCCCTATATATATCCCTACTGTCCAGACGTGGCGGTGCCGGACTCTGCTAGGATTGGGCCCTGCTCTCAGGTTGGGGGGAGCAGAGGACTACTCCCTGCGGCTCCACTGATTACTACTATTGTCCTGACTGATGATTGGCCTGATTGCCCAATTTTTATGAATCATTATCACCTCATCAGCATAACTAAGCCTCTATTGACTAAGCAGTCTGTTCTACGAACGATCCAAATTGAACCTCACACCACCATGTCGGTTTAGTGAAGGATTCTGCCGTTTTATGAAAATAGCCTCTTTTACTCCCCTTTCAAACCATTTATTTTCTTTCGCTAAGATTTTAACCTCCTTGTCGTCAAATGAGTGGTTGCAAGCTTTTAGGTGCACGTGTACGTACCGATTGAGACCCTCTAGTATTATACCTGCGATGTCGATAAAGTCTTTTGTTTGTCTT
The DNA here is from genome assembly GCF_051943395.1 of Hippocampus bargibanti. Lineage (NCBI taxonomy): Eukaryota > Metazoa > Chordata > Actinopteri > Syngnathiformes > Syngnathidae > Hippocampus > Hippocampus bargibanti. The sequence continues at coordinate 11,769,429 of NC_142734.1, forward strand.
TAGTCTTTCGTCTGTTGTTTTAAGTTTGAGGTCCCAAAGCTTCAACATAATGTTCGCACATACCGTATACTGGCGAAAGGACCCCAAATGCCCAATACAAGCTTTCTTTCGCTCTGCCCACGATTGCGTTCAGTGCCGCCCCAACACTCGATGGGGCGTTTTGTTGAGTGTGATTTTGGAGTTTGGCACTATCTAATAACCAAGGGCCAGCAGATGCTTCGTTCAATCATGCATATTGTCACTGTATGCATGTTGTCACTGTGCAAACATACTTGATGTGCAAAAGGAATTTGGGTGAGGAAACCTGTCTTGATAGAAGATGTATCATACATTTGCGCAAAATGCTCTATAATCAAGGGAACCCACAGCCCAATGCATCTGTTGGATACTCACGTAAAAATAAATTTACGAAGAAAGCCCCCACTAGGCGAAGCGTCAAATAGCACAACTGTCATAACAGGAAATAGTGTCAGAGCTCAACAGCATGAAAATGTCAACAAATTATTTATTTATTACTATGATTTGCTGTGGAAAATAAATGTAATAAAAAAAAATCTAAACACATTATGAGTCTATGAATAGGAAGTACCGTTTGGTGGGGGAAAAAAATTGTGCATAGGTCTGCTGTTATTCTGGGAGAATGAGCATATTATTATTAGTAGTAGTAGTAGTAGTAATAATATTAATAGAAGAAGAAATAATAATAATAATAATAATAATAATAATAATAATAATAATAATACATTTAATTTACAGGCGCCGTTCAAAGCACCCAAGGACACAATGAAAAAAATTCTAAATGTTTGTGTTCACAGCAATAATTATTTGACAAGGCCAACAAAAACAATTATATACCTGAGTGTGCAGCAGCATATGTGGTGCACCATGATCCATTCACAGAATTCATATTCGCCACTGCCCCAACAGGCTTTTGATTAGCATCTCATTTGCAATAATAACATGCCTAAGTGCTAAAATTAGATCCTCCTATGCTGATAGGAGAGCCTTAATTCGGAGCATGCGGTTGTCTTGACTGCAAGATCCAATTAAAAGTTGACTCACCAATTCTTGACAGACATTAAAGCGCGCCAGTGGAGCAAAGCAGTGATTGGCAAAATAACAGCAGTCATTGTGAGTCAGATAAATATATACAGTATTTACACATACATTCACACACACTTTTTTTTTTAACCGTAATAAAGGTGAAAGTGAGATTGGCAGTTTTAAACCTATCTATGAGACCTATGCCCACAAAGTCCACAATCAGGCAGTTTTGAGATTTCTCAACAGCTTCATGCCAGATATGCTATAAAAATCAGTTCTGCAATGGCAACGTCATCATAAAAAATCATGAAAATTATTATTAATAGTCGATGTACATTTCTTATTCAAACTTTTTTTTTGTTCAATCTTCAAAAGTCAACATATGAATGTGGGCACTTAAATCTTCCATTGGCATGGCTTACCCTGTTAGACGATTTTTTTTATTATTTTTATAATTGAATACTGACATCTAGAGGATGTCTTGTAATATCACACCACCCAAAATGAAATCGTTGGTTAGTTATTCAACATGCGTTTGAAAGTGTATTAATAATAATAATAATACATTTCATTTCTAAGGGGGTAAATTACAACAAGTTAGTCCCATATGTAGTAGATGGAAAATATAAAGAATACAATTTATGTACCTGTGCTGCTCCAATTATGCAGTTTGCGGGAAACAAGTAGACATTCTTCAACCACTCATTGCACTGCAAACACGTTTTCATGTGACAATTGAATATAAAATTAATATTAATGTTTGTAAATGTACTCATCCAGATATCAACGCAGCACAAATGCTCCACTAAATATCATTTATTGTTCAATTCGTTGGTCCTTGGACAAACCACCCGCACTTATGCCCAAAGAACACATTTGACACTGCTACAGATTGACAGAACTGCCATACCGAATGTTAAGATATCTACTTATTGTCATGCTGACACTTTTTTTAATCAGTGGTAATGACTTTCTGTTACTGTTGTTGTTTCGAGTGTGGCTTCTGGCCATATCATGGCATCTATAAATCACAGGTCCTGGATGGTATCCCACAGTGTTTTTTTTCTCTATGGCAATAATTTGGATTTACAGTTAGTTAGATTGACTGCACTTGACTTCATCAGAACCATCTTAAAAGAAAGTCAGACATTTGCAGGAAGAGGGGAAACAAAATCACATCACCAACCCTCATCTATTTGCACAACATTGTGTAATTTTGCTTCTTATATTCAAAGTAAATAACCGATGTCAAGAGATGCGGATGTTATCTACAACTTTGTCCTTTTCTTTAGGAGTTGTAGCATAATCCTGTATTGGTAAGTTTTGCATGATTATATTGTATATAAAAAAGATGAAAAAAAAGAGACTTCTGCAGAGTGACACTTCTGTATGTCTGTGTTTTGTACATAGCTGAAATGGTCTTATACACAATCTCTCACTCAGAATATTTTATGGCAACACGTCTGAAGCTTCATTTCGGCAGTCGCAACCACTTTCTTGGCCGGAAGACCCGTTGCCCCCCCTTGTCCAATATTTTGACTCTCACAGAGCCATTTCATTGCAGAGATGCACTCTTGTGTCAGCCTCAGTCGGGGTGTCTATTGCTCCATTGTTCTATATATAGTTTTAAAGTCTTTTGGTCAGTGCTTTTGCTACTAACCAATGTTGTGCTAGTTTGGAGATCCCCTCGCCATTCATCTGCATCCATCTGGTCCGTCATAGGCCATTTCACAGTTAAATCCCAAGCAGCAGTCTTGTTTAGGGACGGCGTGAGAGACATGGAAGGCTCAGAATGGCCGTTCACTCCAGCCAGATGCTCGACCCGAATTTCCTTGCTATTCCATTGGCTTGGGACCCGGAAGGTTCTCAGACTCTTTTTGCTCTTGATTGCTTATTTTAAACTGCACTTCATGCAACACTTTCCGTTTATCGGGAAACACTGCACTCACTCATATTGCCCAACTTTTTCACGGCATGCAGCTAACACGACTATTCCAGTGCTAAAACTGACTGTTTGAAGCTTATAGTTGTTGCAGCGGTAGGACGATGTATACCTTGGACAAATCTCTAAATGTGGTGAGTGGTGGTAGTTTGTAGTATGACACTTGTGAGTGGCCCTTGTATTACTTTGATTCAATTGAGAGCATCTGATATTAGATGTGTCAATGATAGATCGCTGGGTAAGGGTCGCATGGCTGGCTGTGGTAAAGGCCGCTGTTGCCTCTCAGGGCGGCAGGACTCTCCTTGACCTTTTGACTTTTGGATCATGAACTGACGGCCCAGGAGAGGCTTGAGCATCCGGACAAAGGATGCCAAGATACAAGTCAATGAGGAAAAAGTATCCTTCCATTTACTTACATGTGATTTACAAGGTTTTCATGTGAACAGGCATTTTGTTGAAGAAATACTCTGTGGAGAATACTTTTTCCATGACTTGCTTTCTGCCACAGGCTTGCTTTTCCTCTCTTTGCGCCTGTCTTCTTTGCTCAAAGGCTGTTCTTGTCCGGTAGTTCAGCCTCTGGACTCCGGGGGAAGTAGACGGTTGCTTTGTGCTCCTCATAACGGTCGATGTGCTTGAGATGGACCACCATGTGCAGGGCGTAGGCCAGGACCAGGAGCAGGATAAGTGACGTCACCAAGCCCATGAGGATGGCCGGCGTCAAGAAAGTGGCACAGTCACTGGCTGACGCAAACTTGTCTGACTGCACGTTGAAGGCCTGAATCTGCAAGAGAAGGCAGAAATCTGAGATTAGTCTGAATTAAAAGGGGACAAGTGACTCTTACTGGGTTTAGTACACTCGGGTTGAGACAGCCTAGTAGATGGCCAAGCACACTGACTACAGACAAGCCAACAGACTGCCAAACGTACTCTATAACAGACTGATGGGACACCAAAGGAAATGGCTGGCAAACACAGTCATGCAAAGTATGGCATCAAACAAAACAAGCAGGAGGCGAGAATATGACAAGGCAGCATCCTGAACAATGAATATTTCTGATACCAATGAGGCCAGCCCATGAAAAGCAAATTCATGGCCATCAGAGTGTCGTCTTAAAGGACAACCGACGCCGCCAGACAAGTTGTGTCCATAATTTGTAAAATCATTTCAAAGGACTTCTACTGAGCGTATATTAAAAAAGATTCCACCGCATATAGCTATATTTTATGTTTTAAGACTCGCGCTGAATATTCAGGAAGTCTTGTTTTCGAGTTGATGACAATGTCTGACCTGATGTCACGTCTGGAACGCCCCTGACCGAGAAAGCGACGCAAAATGCATTTTGGGTACTTTGTTTGGTCTGAAAACTTCGTGTTGATCCGCGTTAATGGCGAAATTAGAAATAAAACACATGAATAAACGCAATGGTGAATTGTTGTGTGTTGAACCAATACTACTATTTGATACGAGTTGACACAAATTCCCAGCAGACAAATAAGCCCATTTCAAACGGAGCTTGGGCACCATCTTATGCATTTTCCGGGACGCTACATTGGAGTCCTGATTGCTCAATTGATACGGAAGTACTTCTTTAATCGATTGCAAACATTTATGCTTTCCTCTTCATACCTATTTGATTCATATTCATAACTGGATGAGTAACAAGAAAGCATTTTCTCCGAATCTGAAGCCATTGTTTTGATTCTAGAGCAAGACACGACGTACTGGCGTGACGTCACAAACAAGGGGGCGGGACCTTCTGAGACTGAAACTTTCTGAGGTCATTTTGAATTAGTTTTGGAACACTTTAAGGCATTTTTATTGGTGTTTTTCATTAGATTAAAAATATCAGCCTGCATGTTTTGGGTATTTTATATGCTATTAAACGTTTTTCTGATGTCAGTTAGGAAACAAAAAAATGGTGTCGGTTGTCCTTTAAAACTAACTCCTTTTCCTTTTCCTTTCGGCTTTTCCCTTCAAGGGGTCGCCACATCGAATCAGTGTCCTCCATCTTCAGAGGTTTGATCCGCATGTTTGTTTTGGCCAAACTTTTACGTCGGATGACCTTCCTGACACAACCCTCCGTATTTATCCAGGCTTGGGACCGGCACAAGAAGACTTATTTCCCTTTGTGGCTACAGAACAAGCAACTCACTCAGTGTCCTTTAAAACTAACAATGCTGATTAATTCCACCTGACTTATGGTGATTGGTGAGGCAGATGTATCAAGTGAGTCACGATATAAATCAAAGGCATTGGCGGTTGCACCTTTTCGGCTGCACGAATATGCCAGCACTGTTTTTGATTTGGGAGGAATGTCAGTGCTATTTGATTATCATCGCTGGACAGGTCTGGGGCAATTGTGCTTTTTTGCGCCTGTAATGGGCAGCATTGTCACAGCCCCGCTTTGTTCAGCGGAAAGGTCGGTGCTGACATTCTGCGGCTGGATGGATGAATGGCTTGAGGAGCCCACAATGAGAAGAAAGGAGCGTCAGCGCAGAGCGCCGATGCCTATGTGGAACTGTCGCTGCTGGAAATTGAAGCAGATTTATGTGGGACAGGAGATGTCCCACATATTTTCATCAATGGATGCTACAGCTTAGTGTTTGCTTTCAACATTTAGCTTGTAACAGACGTGCACATTCCACCGTGACTTCTCTGATCCACTGGTGAAAGACACCTTGATCCTCTCTTCTTTCATCTAGAACTGCTTCATGCAACAAAGATGGTGCACAAAGTGAATGACTGTGTCTTTTGTGTTGTGTAACATTATTTGGTATTTGTTTTTTATTGTTGTTTTTTTTTTTACTTCAAGATGGCATCACAAGAGTGGCTGCCTTTACAGCATCACCTGTATTTGTTTTTCTCGTTCTTTCTTTCCTTTCCTCATACTTCCATAACTGCTGCAAGACGAATATAGGCTAATCCAATCCAATTCATATGAAGCATTCAACAGAAGGCTGCACGCTAAAAGCATTGTGGTGTGATTTTTTTTCAACATGAGATCAGTGAGACCAGCCTCTGCTTGTCTAAGGAAAGTTGCCTGAGGTTACAACACCTGCATCCCCATTTTCAGATCGTACCTGGAAATCAGTGAAAGTGATGTGCCAGTTGGCTGAAGTGTCGGTGTGGGAGCTTGGCACCAGCAGAGTGTCATATTTGTGCAGACTGCTGACGTGTTGGCAGTGGTAGGATGACGTGGCTGGAGCGTAAACCTCACTGGCGTTGAACGTGGCCTCCTGCGTCCAGTTGTAGTGGATATGCACACTGTCTAGGGTGAACCAGTTTTGACCTGCTGCTTCGTAGAAGGTGTTTGACATCTGAAGCCTGGGGCAGAAGGCGTACATAATATCTCAAGATTTTCTGTCTGTACACAATGAAGTTCTATTATAGTATTTCATGGATTTCCAAATAGCCTTCTTTATTTTAGGAGTGCTTTTTAACTCCTGGATGACAAATATAGTTCAAGAGGAAATGTACATACAGAAAAAGGTGCCGAGTGTTGGAAAAAAAATGTTCAATAGATACCTGATCACAAGACCTCGCAAATCTTCCACATCACCAAATTTTAACGAAAGCCTGTAGAAGAACAACAAAAATACATTATTCAGGCCTGGAGTCAAATAACATTCTGGCCGCGACCTGTTGACCTTGTGCCCTCAGAGAACAGCTACAGGTGTATCAGAGAAAGTATTACAGACTCAACTACTTTTTTCCCTCAAAAGCCATTACCACCCTAAACTCATATATGCACTGAGCCCACCCTGACCCTGACCCCTGTTAATTCTTTGCCAGCTTTTGCACAATGGTCAATCTTGGAACATTGTGCGATACTACTAAGGTGACAGTTTTCTTCTTTATCTTTGGGCATTTTTGTTTTTGTCCTGATTTTTTTTTCATTTAAAAATATTCTAAATATGTGTTTTTACTGGAGAAAAGGTGGTTTTAATCGCATTGTTCTTGTGTATAGTGACAGTAAAGTGCAGTGCAATCTACAATAAACAGATTTTTCCGTTTCACAGATGTTGCAGTTCCAAAGAAACTGTCACAAGCTGATCATGGATTCATTCGATTTGATTGTTAACTGATGCAGTTTTGATTGGCATCTTATGCAGCATCACCTCCTGTACTATATACTTCATTTGCACATAAAAAAGGACAAAGTAATTGACCACAAGGCAGTAGCGCAACGACATTGCTGGAGTTGTTGTTACTTACGTGGCCTTCTCCTTGGTGCAGACAGAGCCTTTGGTGTCCACGGGTGAGTTGGCATTGAACACCCTCTCAGTCAGGTCAATGAAGGTGTGGTTCTTGTAGCGGATGGCCAGGCGCTTTGCTTTGAAGAGAATGCACGTCTTGCCGTTATACGAAACACTCAGGGGGCCATACGGTCCCATCAGCGACTGGAGCAGCTTCCTCTTGCTGTGTGATATGCCTGCATGATGCCACTTGAAGGGCTGGGAGAAAATAAAAGAGTGGCATGGAAGGCTGTTTACACCGGAAAATATGGTATAGATAGTGCCGGCAAGGCCTTCTCAATTGGCCTAATTATTACAACCGAAATTCTAATACAGTAAAGTCTCGTTATATCGATATTCAAGGGAGTCCGAAAAAATATCGATATAACCGGGACTATCGATATATCCGACCCTGTTTGCATGTAATTTTCTCCGTGCGTGCATAGAAATAGTATCGATATAACCGGGACTATCGATATATCCGATATCGATATAACGAGACTTTACTGTACTATGTATTCCAAAACTTCTTTTCACTTATTCCCATCAGACTTTTCTTTTCATTTCCTGCATAGTGTATGATGGAATTTTTTTTTAAGGGAAGCAATCAGATGTCAGCCTCTTTGTACTACCGCGTCAGTGTAATCGGCCCAAAGCGTTCAAAATCAGTTGTGCTGGCCAATGAAGCGTTAAATCAACCGTAGGAGTGTTTCTTTAACCGAGCGGAATTCAAATCCATCTCCCAGGGCCATCTAAGTGGCCAATGATAACCTCATTACCTTTGCATCCTCTGACTGCTTGGTCAGAATATGCTTTCTTGTTACACATCCAGTTATGAATATGATTCAAATAGTTTTGAAGAGGAAAGCATATATGTTTGCAATCGATTAAAGAATTTATTCTATGCCATTTTGAGGCAACATCGGGGGGAAATGTATCACCCAAAAAGAGGCAGAAAATGGCGTCTAAGCTCCTGTGAGGAATTAATCAGCCCGTTTCCACCGGCTGATAAATTCCTTCCATGGAGCTTGGTCGCCCTCTTCTGGTGGCTTTTTGGTGCAACACGAGGTTCTCAGACCAAACAAGTACAGCTAAATACATTGACGTGATGGAAGGACTGCTACAATGTGTCTTTTTTTCGGTTAGGGGCGTTCCTTCAGTGATGTCACGTACGGACTCGTCACCAACTCGAAAACAAGACTTGCTGAATATTCACAGCGAGTCTTAAAACGTAAAATATATGCGGTGGAATCTTTGTAAAATACGCTCAGTAGAAGTCATTTGAAGCCATTTTACAAATTATGGACACAACTTGTCTGGAGACGTCGGTTGCCCTTTAAATATCCATTTATTTTGAGAGTTTTGAAAGGCGCTTAGAAATAAAATGTATTATTATTATTATTATTATTATTATTATTATTATTATTAAATTGTGTATCTGGAGCTCGATGGTTTCAGTTTGTTCAACCACTTGACAAAATGAGAGTAAATTCAATCCACCATTTTATTTAGCGTCATCATTTGATTTACTCTAAGTCTCAACTAAACAATGTCAAGTCAAAAGGGTATTGTTATGTACAAAACCACCAATTCAAGAGGAATTAGGGACCTTTTAGGTCAAACCGCAGTCAACCACAGTCAATACAATAGTGTGTGTGTGTGTGTGTGTGTGTGTGTGTGTGTGTGTGTGTGTGTGTGTGTGTGTGTGTGTGTGTGTGTGTGTGTGTGTGTGTGTGTGTGTGTGTGTGTGTGTGTTTAGGTGCACTAATACTTTTGTCCACATTTCAATCTCTTGGCTGTTAAAAGGCTTTGGCTCTCTTGTGTAGTAATTTGAAATATACCTTACATCACTTGGAGGCTTGAATGATTACACACTGGAAAAATACCCTACTATTGTGATTGGAGGAAGTTGTAATGTCATTGAGCTGAAAAACAGTATCCACACATGCAAGCACGCGCAAACGCATACAGTCGAGGCTAGAGACTACTTTGTTCAATGATACATGAAATGAAAGAATTCAGCAAATTATGAACACAACTTGTCCGGAGACGTCGGTTGTCCTTTAAGGTTAATAAGCCAGAATGTAATGTTGCAAAACGGACAAAAGGAATTGCACCAAAAAAAATCGGTTTGTTATGTCCCAGGAATATTTTGCTAAGGTAAATAATAACAATAAATATATTTGTAAAGTGTCCTTGAGAGTTTTGAAAAGCACATTGAAATTAAATGTATTATTATTATTATTATTATTATTATTATTATTATTATTATTATTATTATTATTATTTATTATTGCCAAGTAGAAACACTGCCCCACTACAAATTGTCCGCTAGAGGGAGACAGTAAGTCTTGGACTGTCCATGCACAGTAATCCAATTGTTACCCATTTGACTGAATTGTACTTAAACTAAATGATTGAATCAATTAAAATACCTGGTGTTACAGTGTTTAACCATAAATAATAATTGTAATCCACAATTCCATGATGTAAGCTTGCGTTGCTAGGAGTTGAAAGATGCCTGGGACTTCAAGACGGAGCCGCGAGAGTGGCTGCCTTTCCAGCAGCTCCTATGTTTTGCTCTTCTACTTTCATTTCTTTCATAACTTTGCTGCTGTGAAATGTAAATTTCTCCACTGTGAGACTAATAAAGGCAAATCCAATCCAATCCAATCCAATTCTTTGATTTTGCTAATACTGTACAAACTTATTTTGCTTGGATTATGTCATGCTTGAAAATCAAGCCATTACTGCATCTTCAAGGACTTGGAAGTTCTGTTTGTTATGGAATGTAGAGAAAGAGATGCCCATTTTACGGTAAGATCAGAGCATTGTCATCAAATGGTAAGTATAGTGTTTGCTTCTTTCAATGTTGCTGTGCCGATGACCATTTTGTGTTTGGGAGTCTTTTACTGAGCGAGTTGCTTGTTCTGTAGCCACAAAGGGACATAAGTCTTCTTGTGCCGGTCCCAAGCCCGGATAAATACAGAGGGTTGTGTCAGGAAGGGCATCCGACGTAAAAGCTTGGCCAAAAAAAAAACCATGCGGATCAAACCTCTAAAGATGGAGGACACTGATTTGCTGTGGCGACCCCTTGAAGGGAAAAGCCGAAAGGAAAAGAAGAAGAGGAGTTGAAAGATGAATCTGGCTGGATTGTGTTAAAAAAATTACAAAAGTGTGCTAAAAATAGTTTTTGCTCCAAGTATTACTCAAAAGATGGCTGGCCAAGTTTACTTCACTCTAGACTTTAACATGGCTGCAGTGGTGGGCTGTCAGGGCCAGCAAGGCGTTCTCTGCTGGCCTAACATAATCAGACATCATTATTATAATTATAATAAAAGTCAATTTCATTAAAAAAAGTATTTTTTCTAAATATACGTCTGTATAAGCTCTCAGTCGTACAGGAGTGGTCCATCGATGAGAAGGTTTCTTCAGCCGTCATCTGTACAAAAGTGAAGGTTTCGGACGTTTCGCCTCCTATCCAAGAGGCTTCGTCAGCGAACTAAAGTCTGACTGGTCGTATCGGCCCCATTTATATATCCCTAATATAAAAAATACTTTTTTCTTGATGTTATATTATATACATTTGGTTATGCTCCTTACAGTGTTGTAGTTTTAGGTCAGAGTTTTTAATCCAATCAGAATTCAGCTAGTTTGTGTCGCCAGGCTATATGAAATCTGACCGACGCCTTCAGAATCAACAGTGAGGGCGTCTGTGCGCTGTACATGAACGGGCACATGTAGTTGATATACAGTTGTGACAGCCAATCAGATCACGAGTTGGCACAGTAAGGCCAGCTCGAGGGCCTCGCGTTGAACATGACGCACGCGTCCTGTGATTGGATACTCACTTTACCTCAGCAGCGCTATGCAAATCAACCAAGCTGACAACAGATCAGACCCGGAAACTTTAGCAGAAAAACCAAGTATATCTACTCGCTTTTTTAACCCACAATGGCTGAAGGAGAGGACAACTCGCTGTCGCATGTAGGTAAACCGATTCTCAAGAACAAATGAAGATGTGTTTACTTTTATTTTCAACAAATAGTTCGTTTTTTAAACGTCTTGTTGTTTTTCTTATATTAAACTGACATTTTGTAATTTAGCATAAAATCTTGTTAAAGATTGCATATTCTTGGTGGACTTCATAAAACTTTGTGGACAAATGATTTTAAATTTCCTTTTATTGTTAAGTGTTTGCAGTATCACGTATAGTGACAAGTTCTAATTGCTGATGCAGATTTATTGATGTGTAATTGCTCCGGAAAATAGCATGTGTTGTAGACGATTAAGGTGATGCCACGCCCAGTACTGCGTGCGTGTGCTTTTGTAAATGATATGTCCAGCCGTTGTGTCATAAATTATGGTATTACGAGGGATATTTGTTCAAGTCGGACTAAGTAGGACTTCACTGAAGGCCTAGGTGTGAAATGCACGGACCACCACTGCATGGCTGTAGTCCTAACAGGACAGTGAGAATAAATGAATCAGAGTTGGATTTGTATCAGTCTAGAGCAGATGTACACCGTGAGAACAACATGATGCAGGGCAGCCTCTATAGAGCTCCTGCATCTTTTGTAATCTCTTTACTTTGAGGCTACTTCGCATTGGAAGGCTTTTGTGCTAATCCAGCAATGTTTCGTAACACGTTTTCTCAGACATTTCCATTTTCATTTACGAATTACTGGGTGACTATGGGTTGCAAGGTTTCATGTTGACTTTCATGCATAGAATAGCAACCTTTGTGAATTCACCCTTTAAAAAGCAGAGACTACATCAAATCCTTTAATCTATATGAAGCAGATTTAAGCACGTCTGACTGCATATGTAGCATATGGCCACACAGATGTGTCATTTAGAATGGTGCCGTTTGTATGCGCGTGTGTGTGACAGGAAATTATGTCCCCCCGGTGAATGTGACACCAAGGAATATTCTCCCATCCAAGGTCACGCACGGTGGCGGACTGCTTTGTTTAGTTTTCATGCTCATATAAGATGTGGATGCACGAATGTGAAATGCGGACAAAGACACAATGGCAGGGATTCAGTGTGCGTGCATACCTGCAGGATTATCCTGAGTGGGTTTTCATCTTCAGGCGTCAAAATAACCTCTTCACTTTCTAAGCCATACTTGCCGTCATGACCTGAAAACACAAGGTTTGGCAGAGAAAGGTTACATCAGAATCCGCATTAAGCCGATCTCAATGCTGCTGTACAGATTGCAATGCAATCATAAAAGTTTAGCCCCTTTTGCACAAATAAACACGCATGCCACTGACACACACGTGCACAAAGATATCCATGCTACACCTCCGTGCTCAAGCGTCTCTATTTCCAGCTGTTTTGCGTCATCCCTGTGACTCACCAGCATTTTATTTTATTTTTTGGTCTTCTCTTGGCACATGATTCAGTATTTACAAACATCCACATTTCATTGCATCACAAGATTGCCCAACTTGGAGCAGTTTTAATCTGTTTTTTTTTTTTTTGTCAAAGCATTTAAATGTAAACATCTACCAGATTCAAGTGGAATAAAATAACACAGTTCTCACTTATGTTTGCATTACAGTGACATGAAGATGTGTATCAGGGAAAAAAAAAAACATTTGTCAGCATAGGGTGGCTTCATCAAATCAGGCCATCCATCAGGCCATTCTTGTCACTGACTTACTTGATGTGACTCTTGTGGCTTGTTTGGGGTTCTCTCTGCTGCGGGGCACAAAAAAAACAAGACAACATGAGATTCTGAGGAGACTGTAGGAAATGAGACAAAGAGAAGTAATTGAAAATAATGCAATCAGGCATGTGCACAGATACCCTCCTGGTGGTACTCTTGTCTTGAGAGACAAAAACCGCACTCTGCCTGAGCCCATTTTTTTCCTGAATTCACAAAATGCAAACAATAAACTATATCTCCGTCATCATGTGTATGTGGAAATGTTGCAGCTTTGAATTTAAGTGGATTTACGAGGGACGCTTTCAACATTTTGCTTGTAGCAGATGTGCACATTTCACCATGACGTCCCTGAACCACTGGTGAAAAGTATGCGAGAGTGGCTGCCTTTGCAGCAGTTCCTGTATTTTGTTTTTCAACTTCTTCCTTTCATTTCCTCTGACTTTCATCACTTTGCTGCTGTGAAATGGAAATTTCTCCACTGGAAGACGAATAAAGGCTAATCCAATTAATTTTCCTCAGAAGCACTTGGATATTAGACGGGCATTTAGTCGAGTTATCCACAGCACACACTAGCACATGCAAATGGCATATGGGTGTGGAAACTTATACTAAAGCTTCCCTTCACCTACTTGTTAATTGTCTTCATTTTGTTAACAGAAATTCATTCTGGCATACATTGACGACAGTTTTTGCTAATTGTGTGAATAATTTTCACAAAAGTTGCCTCGTTTTTGTTTTCGGCCAAGATAACCTGCCCACTTAATACACAAGTGCGTGAAGGCACACAATGTGGAAGAACTGTGGCGGGATCAGTGGTTTGATCAAACTCAGTGACATTTGAAGCGCCTCTAATGTTTTCTGCACATTGAAACTCCAATTATGACTCCACAATCGGACCCTTTCTTTCGATTCGTCAATGTTGAAGTTGGTCTAGACTCCCACGAAGGCAATCCTCCATCACCTCAGTCAAGCTTATCCTGTTCCTTTTAACCGTCCAGTGAAAGACGTCACACGGAGGAAATTGGCTTACTGGGCGGCACTGAAAGGGCCTGATCTACTTGTCAGGATGCTTTGCTTTGACTCTGTGCTCTTTGCTGGTTCGTCGGTGATCAGAGCTTGTTATAATTAACGTCTTAAAGATTTTTGACAGCTTCAGTCTGCCCTCTGTGACCCACTTATTTTCCAATTGAAACGTTTATTCATGTCACCTCATGATACAGTAGCATACAAGAAACTTATCGAGTTGAAGCAAGTTATTCAATGGTCACCTGGTGTTGGCATGTTTGTTTGTGCAAAAAAAATAATTAAATTATATATGACTATTTGATACCCAAAAGACTTGCCAACTTTTTCATTTTTTCCTATTTTCTGACATGTTGTGGTAAACCACTTTGTTTGTGTGTTTCTTACATTGTCAATTTGACATAACGTCCAGTTTATTACAATCACAAATATTTTATTTGACTCATTCTTTTACAGCCATAATAATTTTAAATAATCTAAAATAATAACTTGACTCTTAAAAATAATGAGTGAGTTGCAAAACTACTTTTATCACAAATGGTGACTTAAAGGACAACCGACACAATTTTTTGTTTCCTAACTGATATCAGAAAAACGTTTTATAGCATCTAAAATACCCAAAACACATATGCTGATATTTTTAGTCAAATGCAAAACACCAATAAAAATGACTTAAAGTGTGCTAAAACTGCAACAAATTGATTAAATTTAAAACAGGTTCTTATCTTACAACAACAAAGTGAGCTGCGAATTGTGGATTTTCAGAAAGTCCCGCCCCCAGCGTCACGCCAAGACGTCTTGTCTTGCTCGAGAATCAAAACAATGTCTTCAGATTCGGAGACGATGCTTTCTTGTTACTCATCCAGTTATGAATATGATTCAAATAGTTCTGAAAAGGAAAGCAGAAATGTTTGCAATCGATTAAAGGAGTCCTCCCATATCAATTTGAGCCGTCAATGACAGCAATGTAGCACCAGAAAATGCAGAAGAAGGCGCCTAAGCTCTGTTGGAAATGGCCTGATTTGTCTGCTGGGAATTTGTGTCAGCGAATATCAAATGCGTAGTTGTCTTGGTGCAACATACAACGACTCACCGTCGTGTTAATGTGTTTTCCTTCTAATTTCGCCATCAACACGGATCAACATGAAGTTTTCAGACCAAACAAAGTACCACAAAATGCATTGTGTGTCGCTTTCTCGGTCAGGGTCATTCCAAACATGACGCCACATGGGGATCGTCATCAACTTGAAAACAAAACTTTCTGAATATTCAGTGTGTGTCTTAAAACGTGAAATATGGCTATATGCGGTGGAATCTTAGTAAAATACGCTCAATAGAAGTTATTTGAAGTGATTTTACAAATTATGGACACAACATTTCCGAAGGTGTCGGTTGTCTTTTAATATCAGACCTGCTTAGTGCGCTTCCTAGAAAAGTAGGCAAATGCGCCATTCAAACCATTTTGTTAATGGTGCAATTACTTTCCACTTTTAAGCATTGCTGTGAGCCAGTCAAGCTGAAAATTTTAAGCAGTTGGGTTGGGTTTTAGCCACATTTGTGGACAAGAAAATCTCTTAACGTCAATGAGATGTTCAGCCCCTTTCTGAGGTGGTTGTTGCCCAATGTTTTTTTTCTGCCTCTTGTATCCGAGTGCTGTGCACAGTGCCTCGAAAGCAGTTGACATGATTTCCGATCACATATTACACACTAAATAAATTTCACTATACTATTTCATACACACTGATGTTCAAATGGCAGATTTTGGGATGTAAAAAAAATTACAAATAGAGCAACTCAAATCAGCACGCTCCGACAATAATTTAAAGTGTATTTATGTACTTTGCTGTAATTAAGTTCTAATGATTTCCCCTAACATTGTATTGGTGCTGTTTTTTGCTTTCTATCATAACATTGAAGTTTTTTTTTGTCACGTGCATTTGGGAGATTTCAGACATGTATTTTCAAAAATGTTCAAACCAAGGCGGAATCATGGCTGCCCTTCTGAGTGAACTGCACATAGTACTGCAGATTGGCAAATATATTTATAAAACAGTCTCAGCAGTCTGGGGCAGGTATCCACCCATCTGGTGCAGTTTCCACTTGAGCAATGTGATACAGATGGGTGCCAGGTGGATTAGGATTAGTGGCCAGGTCGACAGGAGTCTGACCGCGGAGGGACAAAGGCCACAAGCAAAACGAAGAGATTAACCAAGATTAATGAAGTCAGGTTCTGCATGATGTTGGACACCACAAGTGCTAACTGACCAGTTTGAGCACAAATTCAACTGGTCAACAAACAAAACCTAGACAATACATATCCAGATATGGCCGTGTTATTTCTTTCCTGAGCAAGCCCCTCACCTACACTCACTGGTTGAATCATAGTAAAATAATCAGACAAACTTGCTTACATGCTAACCGAAGCTGACTTGCATTTCAGTCGCTGAGTTGTTTCAAAATGAGAATTTACCAAGGCTCCAACTATCTATTTGTCTTCGTTGAACCGTTTTGCCAATCAATTACTGTACTTCTTTTAAGAAGCAACTCTAATTTGTGGACTTCATTTGTAAACCCCAGGCACACAGTTGGAATGTTTCTGCTTTAATACTGTTACAGCCAGATGCCCCATGCGCATAATGTTGTGTAAACGTCCAAGCATTGTCAATATAAAATTAGCATAGCTATTAGAATGGCTTCTCCATCATTTCTCATCATCCCTTCATGAGAAATAAATGATACTTGTCAGACACGTATCTTATTCGCCACCACAAACGTCAACAAAGTAACTCTGCAATCTGTATAGTTTCACTCACAGCTAAACGAAGATTGTTGCTAACTAGTTACCCTGATGAAAGAGGCACCAAGCTTCCCTCAATTCCCGAGTACCCACGGTATGTGACATTCAACCCACTGAATGTCATTTTGCTCAGTATTGCCCTTCAAGATGATTTCATCAGGCAAAAAAACAAAAAAAAGTTATGTGAAGTTACTTATTTTGAACTTTCGCAACTATCAAAATGTAGGCCCAACATTTTGACTGGGAAAAGCAAGGCAAGGTAATTTTGCTGATGTAGCACTATTTATATACATGAACACAGGGCAACTCAAAGCCACAACATCGAAAAGCATTGACAAACACAAAGTTAATGACATTTCGAAGCAAAGCAGAGAAAACAAAAGTAGGCTTAAAGTTCAAATATGGACACCACCTTTAAAAGTAAAGCAAATAAATAAAAACAGCTATGTAAAACACATTGTTTCAAGGACCTTCATCAAAGGTATGGTGAAAGAAAGCGAAATTCTTAACCTGCATTTAAAAGAATTTGCACTTAGCGGTTGACTTAACTTCTATTGTCATTTGTATCAAGTTGTATTGTGTGCAGCGCAACAACTAAATGCAGCTTTACTGTGTTTCCTTTAAACCAGACATGGGCAAACTACGGCCCGCGGGCCACATACGACCCGTTAGGTTTTTTAATCCGGCCCGCCAAACCTGCCCAAATTATAGTAAAAACAGCGTCTGAAACTCATGACAAAAAGTTAGCGGACAACAGGGCAGATAACTGAAAAGTTGCCTGCCCCATCTTTCACAACCTGAAACACAATGAGACAACTAATCACATTAAAAAACATTGTCAACATTGTACCTACTACAAATGCTACCTTGCTTAATTTACGGTAAATGCGCATGGCTAGATTTTGCTGCAGTAGTCGAGTGTCATTGTGGTGCACAATGCAACGTTTGCATTGCTTCCTACGAGCCACTAAGCCCCTTTCATGAGTCTCACGTACACTTTACAGTCACGGTTTAATGTAAATTTACGTTTTGTAGCGTCACATATGTTGTTAGCTTCTATTGAATCTTTCTTCTGGGCTGAGGTTCTGTGCATCTATTTTGGAAATGATATGCAATTGCACGACTTTATAACGCTTGCGAAAGTCCGGAAGAAAGCAGCATGCTTCTGATTGGCTGCCGTGCCGAGTATGCAAATTTCACTGCAGGTTGCCTATGTCTGTGTGCTCAGCGACGGTACACGTGTATTGTTTGCGCGTGAAGGCGAGGGCGTCAGTGAGGAGTTTGTTGAGCGCGCGGTCAGGACAAACCATCTATGATTTGGCGGAATTTAACACAAGTAGGTATTATTGAGCTTCAATATTTCGTTGTGAAATAATATGTTTTGAATGTTGAAAGTGATTCCATTTTTCAATAAATGTTGATTTCTTTAACTTTGCCCCTACAATGAAAACCTATTAAAAACAGACGCAATCTTGATGAATCACAGTGCATGTTATTTTAATGTATTTCCATTTCCTCCTCCAAGTATCTGCGAAATAGTATGTAAACGCCATATTCCTTGAGACAAATTTATTAACTGATCAGGGATATTTTTCACATTTGAAAGACAGTTAATAAATTGGGTTCTTACTGTGCTATGAGGTTTGTACACACTACATTTAAAGGACAACCGGCACCATTTTTTTGTGTTTCCCACAGACATTATAAAAACGTTTTATAGCATCTATAATACCCAAAACAGGCAGGCTGATATTTTTAGTTAAATGAAAAACACCAATAAAAATGACTTCAAAATGAATCCGGAAATGGCCAGTTTCAGAAGGTCCCACCCCTTTGTTCGTGACGTCACGCCTGTCACATCTCGCTGCCATCCGGGGCGCGCCCCGCCCCTCCTGTCACCTCCTCCGACATTCTTGGGAGACGGCCCCTCCAATCATCATTCACCTGGGTTCCCACAGCTGATTGTCATTCACTGATTGTGCCTTCTGCCTATATCTGTCTGCCGCTCACTACCGTCTTCTGTCGGAGTATTCTTGGTCATTGCCATTTCCACGTCCGTGTTGCCAGGTCTGCTATCATTCAGTTATCTTCCTTCACTCATCCCTGTTTGTTATTATTTGATGCTGTTTCCAGTAAAGACTCTTTATCCACCCAAGCCTGTCACGCCGTGTATTTCGGGTCCTTCCCTAACACCCAAAAGTCCGTCGCTCGAGGTCTGCCTCCTAGCACTCGAGCGTTCGTCACACAATACTCCGACCACCCATGGACCCCGCCGGCGTTGACAGGTATTTTACCGCCCTTGTACAAGAGGCGGAGCGTTCGAGCCAGCTGGCCCAGGCGATTGAGGAAATGCGCCACGCCACTACCTCGCTGGCTCAACGCCTCAAGGAGATGGAAAAGAGCATCGCCACCCTCTCTGTTCCTCCCCCCCCGCCCGTGGGCAGGCGCACGCCCCCGCTACCCCAACCCTCACGCTACGCAGGCGAAACCGAGCGCTGCGCTCAATTCCTAATGCAGTGTGCGCTCGTGTTTGAACAACATCCTGACGCCTACGTTAGCGATAAGGCTAAGGTAGCCTTCATCACCAGCCTGCTCGCGGGTGAAGCCGAATCATGGGTGCTGGCGGTACGAGAGTCCCGACCGGAGCTGTGCGCCTCGTATCCGGACTTCGTAGCCGAGATTCGCCGGGTGTTTCACCATCCAGTGACGGAGGTCGAGGCGGAAGGGAGAATCCTCGACTGCGTCCAAGGGGCCCGTTCGGCCGCAGAATACTCCGTCGCTTTCCGGATCCAGGCCGCTGGCAGCGGCTACGGCGACCGAGCGTTGAGGGGGGTGTTTCGTCGCGGCTTGAATTCCGACCTAAAGGATGAGTTGGCTACCCGCGACGCTGGCACCACCTTCGACGACCTCGTCGGGATTGTCATCGGCTTGGATCAGCGTCTTCGAGAGCGGCGAAAGGAGCTGAGCGACCGACGGCCCGAGGTACCCCGAAGCCGACCCCGGTCGACCACACCCGGCAGCGACCGCGCGCAGCCCCAGGAGGGACTCTGTGAACCGATGGTGATAGGGGGGGGAGACGACCGCTCCAACCCGAGGGCTCGTCGCACCCGAGGCCCCCAGCCTAGGACCCACGGCCAATGTAAGTCCCCGCCGAAACGGAATCCGTTGGGGGCTAAGTCCACGACACGAGTCACACGGTTGGAGCTGGAGAGTGAACTATTTGGCCCCTCCAGCTCCCAAAGAGTGCGGGCACTAGTGGACTCGGGGGCCGACGGGTGCATTATCGACCCCCACCTGGCCGACCTGCTGGGCTGCCGACTTTTAGATCTCCTTCCCCCTAAGGAGATCGTCGACCTGGATGGCCGATTATTAGCCCGGGTCACCCACCTCACAGCCCCACTTAAGCTCCGAGTGGCAGGCAACCATGTGGAGCACCGCCAATTTCTTGTTATGCCCTCCCGGAACGCGCCATTGGTCTTGGGTCTCCCCTGGCTCAAGGCCCATGACCCATCCATTTCTTGGGAGGGCCCCACCATTCAGGGCTGGAGCCCCTACTGCTACGCTAACTGCCTGCGGTCGGCCACGGCAGGGCGTAACCCCTCCCGCGGTGGCCCGCCCGAGGCCATCTGCCTCAAAGGCGTGCCACATTGCTACCACGACCTGCGGGAGGTGTTCAGCAAAGACAACGCCCAATCCCTGCCGCCCCACCGACCGTATGACTGTGCTATAGACTTGCAGCCAGGGGCTCCATTACCGGACTCCAGACTTTACCATATTTCTCAACCGGAACGGGAAGCCCTGAGCACTTACATAGACTCCTCTCTAGCGGCAGGACTCATTCGGCCGTCGCGTTCCCCGCTGGGCGCAGGGTTTTTCTTTATCGACAAGAAGGACGGATCCCTGCGCCCATGCGTTGACTACCGGGGCCTGAACGACATCACCATCCGCAACAAATACCCTCTCCCCCTCATGGATTCGGCCTTTGCGCCCCTTCAGTCCGCCACCATTTTTTCTAAATTAGATCTTCGCAGCGCCTACCATTTGGTCCGAATCCGTGAGGGGGATGAATGGAAAACAGCCTTCAAGACGCCTTTAGGGCACTTTGAATACCTGGTGATGCCGTTCGGGCTCACGAACGCGCCTGCCGTATTCCAGAATTTAATTAATGATGTGCTCAGGGACTTCCTCAATGTTTTTGTTTTTGTGTACCTCGATGACATTCTTATTTTTTCTCGCTCTGCAGAAGAACACCGGCAACACGTCCGACGGGTCCTGGCGCGGCTCCTGCAAAACCGGCTCTATGTGAAGGCAGAGAAGTGTGACTTCCATGTCCGCTCTCTGTCGTTCCTGGGGTTTGTGGTGGAGCAGGGGCAGCTCAGGGCCGACCCCGCCAAAACCAAGGCGGTGGTGGAATGGCCGATCCCAAAGACGCGCAAGCAGCTTCAGCGGTTTTTGGGGTTTGCCAACTTCTACCGCCGCTTCATTCGCGGGTATAGTCAGAAGGCACTCCCCCTCACTAACCTCACGTCCACCAAGCTCCCTTTCAGGTGGACTCCCGATGCTGAGGGGGCTTTCAACCGCCTCCGTCGTGCCTTCACCAACCCCCCCGTTCTGCGTCATCCCGACCCGGATCTTCCGTTCACGGTCGAGGTTGACGCATCCGAGTCCGGAGTAGGGGCCGTCCTTTCCCAGCGCTCTCCCACCGACCAGAAGCTACGCCCCTGCGCCTTCTTCTCCCGCCGGCTCAGCCCCGCCGAAGCCAATTACGACGTCGGCAATCGGGAACTGCTGGCGGTCGTCCTGGCCCTGCAGGAATGGAGACACTGGCTTGAGGGAGCTAAACACCCCTTCACCGTCTACACGGATCACAAGAACCTGGCGGCCATCCGGTCGGCCAAGAGACTTAACTCACGGCAGGCCCGATGGTCACTCTTCCTCACCCGTTTTGACTTTTCTCTCACCTACTGCCCAGGGTCACAGAACACCAAGCCCGACGCCCTATCCCGTATCCATGAGCCGGCAGAAAGGGAGGAGACTACCACCAACATCCTGCCGGCCCAGCGCATCCTGGGCGCCCTGAGGTGGGAGGTTGAGAGAAAAGTCCAACAAGTCCAGGGAACCACCACCATCCCCAGGGGCTGTCCTAAGGATCGCCTGTTCGTCCCCCCCCCCCTACGCACCGAGGTGCTCATCTGGGGGCACACATCTAAGATAGCTTGCCACCCGGGGGTCAACAGGACGATCCAACTCATCGCCCAACGGTTCTGGTGGCCGGGGTTTAGGAGGGACATCACCCTCTTCGTGAAGGCCTGCCCGACCTGCGCCCGTGGAAAGGCCTCCCACCAGCCCCCGGCCGGACTCCTCCAGCCCCTACCGGTTCCGTCCAGACCCTGGTCCCACATCTCCGTCGACTTCGTTACAGGCCTCCCCCCCTCCCGTGGCAAGACGGTCGTCCTCACCGTAGTGGACCGATTCTCCAAGTCGGCCCACTTCGTTCCGTTAACCAGGTTGCCGTCTGCCACCGAGACGGCTCAACTCCTGGTTAACCACGTCGTCCGTCTCCACGGGATTCCGACTAACATCGTGTCGGATCGGGGACCGCAGTTCGTGTCCAAGGTATGGAAGCGTTTCTGTCGGTCCCTAGGGGCATCGGCGAGCCTGTCGTCTGGGTACCACCCCCAGACCAACGGACAGACGGAGAGAAAGAACCAGGACCTGGAGGCGGCCCTCCGGTGCGTGTGCCTCCACAACCCGGCGTCGTGGGCCCTGCACCTACCCTGGGTGGAGTACGCCCACAACTCCCTGGTCTCCGCAGCCACAGGTCGGTCCCCATTCATGTCCGCCTGTGGCTATCAGCCGCCCTTATTTCCCACACAGGAAGGCCAGGTGGAGGTCCCGTCTATCGACCATCACCTCAGACGGGCCCACAGAGTCTGGAAGGAGACCAGGGACGCCCTGTCACGCACCGCATCCCGAAACCGGCGGGTGGCAGACCGCCATCGACGGCAAGCACCCAGCTACCAGGTCGGGCAGGAGGTCTGGCTATCTACGAAGGACCTTCGGCTGGCAGGGTCCTCGGCCAAGCTGGGCCCACGCTTCACGGGTCCCTTCCCCATCGAGGCCATCCTCAGCCCGGTCTCGGTGAGGCTCCGGCTACCACCCACCATGCGGATCCACCCCGTGTTTCATGTTTCCCTCCTCAAGCCAGTGGAGACCAGCCCCTTAGCCCCCACGCCCGCCCCCCCACCTCCCCCCCGGATATTGGACGACGGACCAGTCTACACCGTGCGGGAGATACTGGACTCCAGGCGCAGGGGCAGAGGAGTGCAGTACCTGGTCGACTGGGAGGGCTATGGACCTGAGGAACGTCAATGGGTCCCACGGGCCTGGATCCTCGACCCATCCCTCACCCGGGCCTTCCATGCGGCTCACCCATCCAAACCTGGGGGGCCGCCGAGAGGCGTCCCTTGAGGGGGGGGCACTGTCACATCTCGCTGCCATCCGGGGCGCGCCCCGCCCCTCCTGTCACCTCCTCCGACATTCTTGGGAGACGGCCCCTCCAATCATCATTCACCTGGGTTCCCACAGCTGATTGTCATTCACTGATTGTGCCTTCTGCCTATATCTGTCTGCCGCTCACTACCGTCTTCTGTCGGAGTATTCTTGGTCATTGCCATTTCCACGTCCGTGTTGCCAGGTCTGCTATCATTCAGTTATCTTCCTTCACTCATCCCTGTTTGTTATTATTTGATGCTGTTTCCAGTAAAGACTCTTTATCCACCCAAGCCTGTCACGCCGTGTATTTCGGGTCCTTCCCTAACACCCAAAAGTCCGTCGCTCGAGGTCTGCCTCCTAGCACTCGAGCGTTCGTCACAACGCCATGACGTCTTGCCTTGCTCGAGAATCAAAACAATGGCTTCAGATTCGGAGAAGATGTTTTCTTGTTACTCATCCAGTTATGAATATGATTCAAATAGTTCTGAAGAGGAAAGCATAAATGTTTGCAATTGATTCAAGGAGTCCTCCCATATCAATTTGAGCCGCCAATGACAGCAATGTAGCACCCAGAAAATGCAGAAGATGGCGGAAATGGGCTGATTTGTCAGCTGGGAATTTGTGTCAGCGAATATCAAATAGTTGTCTTGGTGCAACACACAACGATTCACCATGGCATTATTTATGTGTTTTCCTTCTAATTTCGCCATCAACACGAAGTTTTCAGACCAAACAAAGTACCCAAAATGCATTGTGTGTCGCTTTCTCGGTCAGGGGCGGTCCAAACGTGACGTCACATGGGGATCGTCATCAACTCGAAAACAAGACTTAGTGAATATTCAGCACAAGTCTTAGAACGTAAACTATAGCTATATGCTGTGGAATCTTTGTAAAATACGCTCAGTCAAAGTCATTTGAAGTGATTTTATAAATTATGGACATAACTTGTCGGGAGGCGTCGGTTGTCCTTTAATGCTTTAGGTTTAGTATTTCCGTCCCAAACACTCCCTCCAAATGCTCCTGGCCCGGCCCCTCTGTCAAATTTTAGAACCCAATGCGGCCCGCGAGTCAAAAAGTTTGCCCACCCCTGCTTTAAACTCTGAGCTCCACGTATTGACCCCAAGTTGACAAATCCCAAATCGCTGAAGGGTTTATACTCATTCGGCATCTCTTTTATTTATGCATCTCTTTCCAGTGAGAAGACCATTACAAAAATTAAGTCTAATGGCGAATGGCTAAGTTTCTCCTGGTCCGTTCGGAGCGTGCAAGCCCACATTCTGGATATGCTTTAAGAAGGGGAAAAGGGCTTTTTATTTGATATGATTGCTGAAAGTAATGGGTGACAACGGACAGCTAGCTTCTAAAAGCAATCTCAAAATTTGATGACTGCTTAACTGCTGGAAGAATAGCTCATATAACAGTTAGGGGAAAGCTCCACAGGGGGAAGAGGGCATGGGAGGTAAAAGTAGAAGAAAGAAAAAAAAACTAAGACACAGCTCTTGCATATGATATGCAACCAGAGCTCCATCCATCTCACCTAGTCAGGTCTCAGCTGGCCAAAAGGGACCAGAGGAGTGTACAAGTGCTAGCTAAAGCCTTCGCAAGAAGTTCTTGTGCCAGTTTGGTGAGGTCAGCAAGCTTGGACTGCTGAGGCTACATCATTGGCCAAGCCTGTCACACGGTGCCTGAGTGCCGAACATACCCTTTTATATAATAATCGCCACCCTTTTGGTTCACCACACTCCCTCCTGGTAAGTCTCTTCAATTTGCCACCTGATGTCATGAGGTTGTCATGCATTGAGCACAAATCACTCCAGGGGACAACAAATCGAGAAGGCCGCTGTCACACACATGTCCATGTTATTGCTTTTTGTGTTTGAGCAGCAACGTATGAACCAGTCCAAACACACATATTCACGTCTGACAGGCAACTGACATTTGTCATGTACATGATGACCAGAGGGCAAACGTAGGCGAGTAATGACTTGTTAGGGATTTGTTCTTAGACATTTTATACTCTGTACCAACAAAAAATTGCTCTCCAATTAAAGCTATAATGACAATGAAATATAGAATTGTGGGGATAATTTATTGAAACAGGGGTGTGGCCCGCCACATCATTTTATTCGGCCCGCGAAAGCAAATCAAGCATGTCAAGTGTCACGGTGTTTGCTAAAGTCGGAACCAAAATTTCAAATTGTTGTACGTAAACCATAATAACAGTCATTATTCTTGACTTCGGATTTGAAAACTAGTTATTCATTAATTTGTTGTGCCTTCTGTATGTGATATGTGGAGCAGATGAAACATTATAATGGTTGAGCCAAATTTATAGCTGCCATCGAGAGGAAACCGTAAATACAATGTGACACGCGGCAAAAAAATGAGTATGACACCCGTGATGTAGATGGACTGTCTCCTTAAAAATGTCCTGCAAATTGGCCACAACAAGTAAATATTCTCCCTCATCTATTTTGTGATTTAAAAATAGCACTCCTTCTGTTCCGACGAAAATGTAATCCAAATTTGTTGCCATTGCTTATCATTGAGTAATTTACCAATTTTCCAATGGTTGACTGGGTAAACAAACTAGTTCATAAACTCGACTATAATAACTACTCTGTCTTGAATATCGGACAGAAAACATCAAACGCTGGCATTTGCTGGAGCATCTGGTGGAGCACGACAGCAGAGTCTTCTGACGTATTTTGCTTAAGAATAACTTGGCTATCTGAGGATGACCCAATGCCATCTCAGTGTTGTGCCAGTATTTGGTGCAACAAACACACTGGAGTATCAAGTTATCGACATCATTTGCTCATCACTTCATGAATCACAAAGTCCAATGACCATTTGTGAGTCTGGTGCTAGGAAACTTCCTGCTCCAAGCGATGTTTAGTTAATTATGAGAATGTCTATTTAATTTAGCTTTACTTCTGAGCAAATGACAAGAACTGAGCTGTATATTGTATAGCATGTTTGGATTAATTTAAAAACATCAATTTTGCGACAATACAAGCTTAGATTTTAAAACACATGTACTCTACATGTATTGGGCTTGTTGACAGAATGACGCTGTAGTCAAAGTTGACATTTATTGGAATGAAAAGTGATGCTTGTTTTATGTGGCTCAAGTAGAGGAGATCAATAATACACAATTATTTTATCAATTAAAAAATCTAGTATAATATAGACATTCTAGTCTGGATTGGCAAAAAAACATACAAAGCCCCTGATTGTGCCTGACTTTTTCTCATGATCCATACCTTGAGCCTTACCTACACCAAACTTGAACGGGTTTTTTCTTGGTAACCCTGCGCACATGTAATTTTCTCCTTGCGTTCATAGAAATAGTATCGTAATAAGCGGTACTATCGCTATAACCGATATTGATATAACGAGACTTTACTGTATATACATTCAGAAGGAGCGGTGCATGGTCTTCATTTATAAGTAAAGGTAACATGATAATCACGTTTTTTATTATTTTTTTCTATGCTACAGTTTATATAAAGAATGCTGACATGACATTTTAAACAAAACTCGTTAACTGTTGCCAATCAAATGGTTAATAAGCTACTCTGTAGAGTTCATATGTTTGTAAATCTGACTATAATAACGTCAGTGTCTCACCAGCCATGAACATCACCGCACGTCACTGATTATTATTATTATTATGATTATTATTATTATTATTATTATTATTATTATTATTATTATTAGTAGTAGTAGTAGTAGTAGTAGTAGTAGTAGTAGTAGTGTCTGAAACTCATGACAAAAATTTAGTGGACACCAAGGCAGACGAACGTTAGTTTGGCAATTTGCATACTCGGCACGGCAGCCAATCAGTACGCTTTACAGTCACGGTATAGTCCGAAGCACGACACAGGCTTCTGATTGACTGCCATGCCGAGTATGCAAATTGCCAATCAAACGTTCGTTTGGCGATTTGCATACTCAGCGCGGCAGCCAATCAGAAGTCTGTGTCGTGCTTCGGACTATACTGTGACTGTAAAGTGTACTTGAGAGTTTTGAAAGGCGCTTAGAAAGTGGAGTCCATGTGGCATGTAGCGGTTAGCTCAGGGGTGGGCAAACTTTTTGACTCGCGGGCCGCATTGGGTTCTAAAATTTGACAGAGGGGCCGGGCCAGGAGCATTCGGAGGGAGTGTTTGGGCCGGAAATACTCCGAACAAGTTATGTCCATAATTTATAAAATCACTTCAAATGACTTCGACTGAGCGTATTTTACAAAGATTCCACAGCATATAGCTATAGTTTACGGTTTAAGACTTGCGCTGAATATTCATGAAGTCTTGTTTTCGAGTTGATGACGATCCCCATGTGACGTCACGTTTGGACCGCCCCTGACCGAGAAAGCGACATACAATGCATTTTGGGTACTTTGTTTGGTCTGAAAACTTCGTGTTGATCCGTGTTGATGGCGAAATTAGAAGGAAAACACATAAATAACGCCATGGTGAATCGTTGTGTGTTGCACCAAGACAACTATTTGATATTTGCTGACACAAATTCCCAGCTGACAAATCAGCCCATTTCCAACGGAGCTTGGGCGCAATCTTCTGCTTTTTCTGGGTGCTACATTTCTGTCCTTGACGGCTCGAATTGATATGGGAGGACTCCTAGAATCAATTGCAAACATTTATGCTTTCCTCTTCAGAAGAACAAGAACAAGAAAACATCTTCTCCGAATCTGAAGCCATTGTTTTGATTCTCGAGCAAGGCAAGACGTCTTGGCGTGACGTCACGAACAAGGGGGGGGGACCTTCTGAAACTGGCCATTTCCGGATTCATTTTGAAGTCATTTTTATTGGTGTTTTTCATTTAACTAAAAATATCAGCCTGCCTGTTTTGGGTATTTTAGATGCTATAAAACGTTTTTCTGATGTCAGTGGGAAACACAAAAAAATGGTGCCGGTTGTCCTTTAAATGTAGTGTGTACAAACCTCATAGCACAGTAAGACCCCAATTTATTAACTGTCTTTCAAATGTGAAAAATATCCCTGATCAGGTAAATTTGTCTCAAGGAATATGGCGTTTACATACTATTTCGCAGATACTTGGAGGAGGAAATGGAAATAGATTAAAATAACATATGCACTGTGATTTGTCAAGATTGCGTCTGTTTTTAAGTTTCCATCGAAGGGGCAAAGTTAAAGAAATCAACATTTATTGAAAAATTTCAACATTCAAAACATATTATTACACAACGAAATATTCAAGCTCAATAATACCTACTTGTGTTAAATTCCGCCAAATCATAGATGGTTTGTCCTGACCGCGCGCTCAACAAACTCCTCACTGACGCTCTCGCCTTCACACGCTAACAATACACGCGTACCGTCGCCGAGCACACAAACATAGACTACCTGCAGTTGAAATTTGCATACTCGGCTCGGCAGCCAATCAGAAGCCTGCTTCTTTCTTCCGGACTTTCGCAAGCGTTACAAAGTCGTGCAATTGCATGTCATTTTCCAAAATAGATGCACAGAACCTAAGACTAGAAGAAAGATTCAAAAGAAGCTAACAACATATGTGACGCTACAAAACGTAAATTTACATTAAACCGTGACTGTAAAGTGTACGTGAGACTTATGAAAGGGGCTTAGTGGCTCGTAGGAAGCAATGAAAACGTTGCATTGTGCACCACAATGGCAATCGACTACTGTAGCAAAATTTACAGCTATGCGTATTTGCTGTAAATTGAGCAAGGTAGCATTTGTAGTTGGTGCATTCTTGATTTAAAAAAAACTTTATACTTTGTGACAATGTTTTTTAATGGGATTGGTTTTCAGTTGTCTGCCCTCTTGTTCGCTAGCTTTTTGTCTTGAGTTTTAGACACTGTACTATAATTTGGGCAAATTCGGCGGGCCGGATTGAAAAGCCTAACGGGCCGTATGTGGCCCGCGGGCCGTAGTTTGCCCATGTCTGGGTTAGCTTGTAGCGTTTGCTTTATTGAGTAGAACAAATGTTTGATTTGATTTCCTCGAAGAAGTTGTCGGCCACCTGGGCCGAGACGTTTTGAAAGTTACGCCCGACGTCAAGGTTGTACGCCCCGGGCCTGCGGGCAGACGTTATTATTATTATTATTATTATTATTATTATTATTATTATTATTATTATTATTATTATTATTATTATTATTGGATTTGTCTTTATTAGTCTCGCAGTGGAGAAATTTACATTTCACAGCAGCAATGTGACGAAAGGAATGAAAGTAGAAGAACAAAATACATGAGCTGCTGGAAAGGCAGCCACTCTCGCGCCACCGTCTTGAAGTCAAAAGAAAAAAAAAAAAAATAATAATAATATGACAACAAGAGCACAAGGGGGCACAAGCCAGTGTCTTATTGTGCCGGTCCCAAGCCCGGATAAATACAGAGGGTTGTGTCAGGAAGGGCTGAATCCCATACCGGATTGGTCGAGGCCTGGATTAACAACGGCCGCCATTGGCACTGTTGACCTTCATTGTGCCGGTGGAAAATGGACTACTGTTGGTCGAAGAAAGGGGAGGATGGAGGTGTGCCCAGAGGAAAAGAGAGAAATGGAATGCCAAGAATATTTAACTAAGAGTAGGAACTTTGAATGTAGGAACAATGACAGGTAAAGGTCGAGAGCTGGTTGACATTATGCAGAGAAGGAAGCTAGACATACTGTGTGTCCAGGAGACCAGGTGGAAAAGGAGCAAGGCTAGAGCTTAGGGTCAGGGTTTAAGTTGTTCTATCATGGATCCAACAAAAAGAGAAATGGAGTTGGGTTTTCTTAAAAGAGGAGTTTGTTAGAAATGTCTTGGAACTAAAAAGAGTATCAGATAAAATGATGAGTCTGAAGCTAGAAATTGAAGGTGTGATGTTCAATGTTGTTTGTGGGTATGCCCCACAAGTAGGATGTGAGCTGGCGGAGAAGGAGAAATTTTGGTTGGACTTTGATTAAGTCATACAGAACATCCCGAGAAGTGAGAGGGTTGTAATTGGTGGAGACTTCAATGGGCATGTTGCCGCAGGAAACAAAGATGATGAGGAGGTGATAGGCAGGTTTGGACTCCAGATGAGGAACGCTGAAGGACAGATGGTGGTTGACTTTGCTAAGAGAATGGAAATGGCTATTGTGAATACTTTCTTTCAGAAGAGACAGGAACATAAGGTGGCCTAGAGTGGAGGCAGAAGTACACAGGTAGACTACATTTTGTGTCAACGGCGCCATCTAAAGGACATCAGTGACTGCAAAGTAGTGTTTGGTGAGAGTGTAGCCAGACAGCATAGTTTGGTGGTGTGTAGGATGACGCTTGTGTGAGGATGAGGAAGATGAAGAAACCAAAGGCTGAAGTGAAGACAAAATGGTGGAAGTTGAAAAAGGAAGAGTGTTGCATGACATTTTGGACGGAGGTAAGACAAGCACTGGGTGGGCAAGAGGTCCTTTAGAATGACTGGCAAACTACAGCGAACATAATCAGAGACACAGGTCGGAAAGTACTTGGTGTATCGAGTGGAAGAAAGTTAGATAAGGAGACTTGGTGGTGGAATGGGGAGGTGCAGGCGTGTATACAAAGAAAGAGGTTAGCAAAGAAGAAGTGGGACACTGAGAGGACGGACAAGAGTATACAGCAGTACAAGGAGATGCAGCGCATGGTTAAAGTAAAGGTGGCAAAGGTCAAACAAGAGGCTTATGATGACTTGTATGCTAGGCTGGACAGCAAGGAAGGCGAGACTGATCTTTACAGGCTGGCGAGTCAGAGAGACAAAGATGGTAAGGACTTGCAGCAGGTTAGGGTGATTAGGGACAGAGATGGCAATGTATTAACATGTGCCAGTAGTGTGATAGAAAGATAGAAAGGGTACTTTGAAGAATTGATGAATGAGGAAAATGAGAAGGAACAAAGAGTAGAAGACGTGACTGTTGTGTGTTGATTGGCTGGAAAGTCGGCTATGCTCAGTCCCACAACTGCGCAAATGCCCAGTTTTTAATCTGTCTGCAAAAATCCTCAAAACAAGAAAATTTCAGCCAGAGAATGTAGTTAGCGGCATGAAAATAGGACTCTTAATCTTGACAAAAGTCAATTTGTTGCTCTCCTTCTCAAAAAAAAACGTGGAACGGAAGAGGAGGTCTGCATTTACAGGTCTCACGTCACACTAAGACTTTTGGGCATTCAGTTTCCTCTGCCGGATTGCTGCAATATAATTGGCTTGTCATTCAAGTAATTAGGACGTTTCAAAAGGTCTCAGAAATATAATGGATCCAACATTATTAGGAGTCACCACATTTTACAGGGAAAAATAGTGAATTTGTGTTCTGAAAATGATGGCAGCACATTTTAAATCAAGGTGACTGAAGTGCCAACTAGTTTTACTGTAGTACATAATTTATATACCATCATATAAGATCATAAATCTGATGTGCAGATTGTTTAACCACACCATCAACATGCAATACACTGTTATTTATCAATATATTGGTTTGTTCATTAAAGAGGCATTTTACAGTCTAGAACTCTAGATGTTTGAAAATGTTGAAAATTCGCAACACCTAAAGCTCACTTCCCTTTTAGTCAGCGGGATGCTATTTGAACGTTTAAAAAAAAAAATGAGGCATTACAAGCTGCTCTTACATAACAACATGTGAGTGTGTCACAGCTGAAAATGTTGCCGTGACTTGGTAACCCGAGAGAACAAGTCGTCATATTAATCAGGTTATGGACAAAGTTTGATTCTGAGCAAATGGGATCAAACTTTACATTCTCCTTTTGATGAAGTAATGCAGCCCTCTGCCATCGTAGCAGATGGCTGTCAAAAATGAGAGCAATGCCATCAAACTAATCATTTCTGAAACCACACTTCTCTTGTAGAACAATGACAAAGTCCACAAAGCAACGCCAATATATGTAAATTATCATTATGACCGTGTTATTATTGTGTTATGGGGGTGGGGGATAAACAAAATCTCAGTCCCACATTCGTAAATTACCACCAGCCATTCATAATTTATACGTACAGTTTAATATTTTAAACTGATCACAAGTTTGCGGCATTTATAAAGTGTGAATTCTTCCCACACTAGTTATGTGACAGTCAACAATTTTAAGCGCTACTCCACCAAAAAAAAATGCAACTCGTCGGGGAGGCATGCTACACGTCATGCCTCCCCGACGAGTTGCTTTTTTTTTTTAGTCGACAGGGAGACTTCGACTATGACCCTTCAGTTCCATAGCGCAAATATCTACAGTTTAGCCAGCAGAGGCCCTGACCTCTTGTGCTCCTTTGTTTATTGTCAAGTTTCAATTTGCGACCAACGGGTGGCACTGTAGGGCCCCAACTCCAGCTGCACAGGTATTGGTCATTTTAATCAGTGGCAGTTAAAATGACTCCTGGTCCGACCATACAGTGTCGGGTCATTGTTTGTTTCACCCTGTCAGATTTGTTTGGTCTTGTCGTGTTTTACTCATGGTTTTGTTTGTTACTTTGGACCTTTCTGTTCTGATGACTTTCTTGTTTGAGATTGTGTTCCTGCTGACTTTATTTAATACAATTTGTCAAATACACCCTGTTCCTTCCTCTCGCCTGCTCTTTTGGGGTCCAACACCACCACCGCCTTGCAAATCTTGACATTTATTATGTATCTGTGCCTTTAAAGGACAACCGACGTCACTTTTTTGTTTCTTAACTGACATCAGAAAAACGTTTTATAGCATCTAAAATACCCAAAACACATAGTATGATATTTTTTATTCAAATGCAAAACACCAATAAAAATGACATAAAGTGTCCAAAATCTGCAAAAAATTGAGCTGCAAATTGGGCATTTTCAGAAAGTTTTCAGAAAGTTCAGTGACGTTACGAGCCCCCAGCTCGTGACGTCACGCCAAGACGTCTTGCATTGCTGGAGAATGAAAACAATGGCTTCAGATTCGGAGAATATGCTTTCTTGTTACACGTCCAGTTATGAATATGATTCAAATAGTTCTGAAGAGGAAAGCATACGTTTGCAATCGATTAAAGAATTTATTCCGTGCCACCATCAGGCAACATTGAGGGGAAATGTCTCATCGAAAAAGAGGCACAAAATGGCGACCTCATGTGGCCACCTCCGTTTCCACAGGCTGATAAATTCCTTATATGGAGCTTGGACGCCCTCTTCTGGCGGCTTTTGGGTGCAACACGAGATCCTCGACCAAACAAGTACAGCAAAATATATCGACGTGATGGAAGGACCGCTACAATGTGTCTTTCTTTCACATACGGACTCGTCACCAACTCAAAAACAAGACTTCCTGAATATTCAGCGCGAGACTTAAAACGTAAAATATAGCTATATGCGGTGGAATCTTTGTAAAATACGCTCAGTAGAAGTCATTTGAAGCCATTTTACAAATTATGTACACAACTTGTCCGGAGACGTCGGTTGTCCTTTAAAGATGCCTTTTGTTAAATGTGGCTAATTAATTGTCATCAGCCATCACACAACGCATGTTTTGGTTTCCAATTCCTAGCGTCGCTTGGGTGCAACACCACTGGTCGTGTGTATGATAAACTGAGAGCAAGCGAGGCCCATAGCTGCCGGCTCCGTGTCTCCCTCGTAACACTCTTGTGAGTGACACTTGGGTTGGCCCCTAAATGTTTGATTCAAATGGGAACTGCAGGACTGCAACACGCAGACGTGTCTGGTTATGATTCCCTGTCCCTCTGTTACCCCCTCCACCTCCATGACTCCTCCACTCCTCTCCCCCACTCTTTCTCAATGACTGCATCAGTAAATTGACTCCAGCAGACCACCCCCTGATGCATCCTCTCCTCCCTGTCCCATGCTTGTTTACCTTCTTTCCATGTCCCACTTCCCTCCTTTTTTTATGTCCTGCCCAACCCCTTGCAAGTCCGCAGCCCCCGGAATTATTTAACGCCCTCGTTTCGGACCGACACTACTTTACATAGACAACAGCCTCATCTGTGATCGATGAGTGGCATCTGATGCAGTCCCCAACACAGAGGCAAACAATGGCGTGCAGTGCAGCCCTCTCGAAATACAGGCAGTCTTAACCATTCAGGGGACCGCCAAGGTGAGACGGGGAGGCAAGACGACAATGGGGAGGAATATGAAAGAGAGAAATAACCTTGCCCCCCCCCCCCCCCCCCCCATCACACACACTTACACACACGCACACACACACACAAACCTCGTTGCTCATAGCGATGGAGAGGAGGTTGGCTTTACCTTCTGTCCAAGATTTCAGGCACTTCATCGTAAGTGAGTCCGGGTTGAAGCTCTTCATCGGACAGAGTCAGTGCAGTCCGGGTGAAGGCTGACAACAAGGCGATGGAACATAGGAGGAATGCGTGCACAGCCATTGAGACAATGAGAGGAGACTGCCGCTGCTGTAGCGCCGCTTCATAATCTGCTATCCAAGCGGCGCCTGGCTCCCAGCTCTTCTGAGCGGCACTTGCTGCGGCCAATCAGCGGCGAGCACAGGGCATCGGCGTGCGTCACAGTCCCCTAGCTGTTCCCCCTCCTCCTCCTCCTCTCCTCTCCTCTCCTCTCCTCTCCTCTCCTCTCCTCTGCTCTCCTCTTCTTCTGCCGCTCAACCTCCCACATCCACTCCTGTGCTCTCCATCCACTCCACTTCTGGCATTGACACAGATAGCTGCAGGTCAGTCCCACATATAGGAAGCGGCTCGCTGCATTTCACAACCCGTCATACCTCTGCTGTCCCCAATTTTATACTCACACACAGAGAGTAACAAGAGCAAGCACACGCGCAAAAAATCTGTGAAAGTCAAGGTCAGATCACAGGGGAAGATGGGAGGATGTTGACAAGAGAGAGGAAAAAAAGCAGAGCCACGACTGCATGACCTAGATCTCCAGCGTGCTACCACAAAAGCAGAATTAATTCACTTGATCTATGCGATGTTGCGAGCCCGCAGCGGAGGAAATTGTCCACTGAGGCTGCAACTATGGATGACAGCAGCAGCTGAGCAGCAGTGGGACGAGACAGGAGGGAAAGGTCTGACCGCCGGTGACCCTGACCACTGTTTCAGTTTCCGCCGTGAGTGTTCATCCGTTATGAGTTTGACAAAGATCGCACCCCGTCCTCTCACATCTCCATAAGCAATGAGCGCAATATCAAGAGTGCTTATATAACAAAATATTTTGACCTACTATAGTGGGTGATTTTCTCATCGATGCATGGCAAGTGAGTCACACCGACGCCGTCTGTTGTTTTGCGCTCATGAAAGCCTTGCTTCCTCATGTATCATTTGGAGAGAAAAAAGACCTTTTTTTGGAGATGCAGCATTGTTCCTCAGGATCATCTGAGATATTAATTGCACTTTTATCTTGGTATATTTCTAAAATGCAGTTGCGGGCCGTGCATGTCACTCCTAGGCCTTCAGTAGTGCTATGTCTGAATCAGTAAGCTGTGAGTGTGGTGTGATATTACTACACGTCCACTAGAGGATGCCGTTGGTCACGAAATAACTTGTGACTTGAAGAAACTTAAAGGACAACCGACACCACTTTTTTTGTTTCCTAGCTGACATGAGAAAAACGTTTTATAGCATCTAAAATACCCAAAGCACGCAGGATGATAATTTTAGTCAAATGCAAAACACAAATAAAAATGACTTAAAGTGTCTAAAAACTATGTCAATTTGAACCCGGAAGTGGCCAATTTCAGAAGGTCCCACCCCCTTGTTCGTGGTGTCACGCCAAGACTTCTTTGCTCGAGAATCAAAACTATGACTTCCGATTTGGAGAAGATGCTTTCTTGTTACTCATCTAGTTATGAATATGATTCAAATAGTTCTGAAGAGGAAAGCATATATGTTTGCAATTGATTAAAGAATGTATTCCGTGTCATTTTGAGGCATCTGGAGAGAAGTGTAGCACCCACAAGATGGCGACAAACCTCCGTGGAAATGGGCTAATTTTTCTCCTTGGAATTTTTGTCAGTGAATATCAAATACTTGTTCGATTCACCATCGCGTTATTTATGTGTTCCTTCTAATTTCGCCATCAACACGGATCAACACGAAGTTTTCAGACCAAACAAAGTACCGCAAAATGCATTGAGGTGATGAAAGGACTGCTACAGCGTGTCCTTTCTCGGTCAGGGGCGTTCCTTCCGTGACGTGACGTCAGGACTCGTCACCAACTCAAAAACAAGACTTCCGGAATATTCAGCGCAAGTCTTAAAACGTAAAATATAGTTAGATGCGGTGGAATCTTTGTAAAATACGCTCAGTAGAAGTCATTTGAAGCGATTTTACAAATTATGGACACAAGCGTCGGTTGTCCTTGAAGAAATACTGTCATTAAATTGTTCGAATTTTTACTATGGATGTGTGGATTTATGATAACCTCATGAAACTGCAGTGACGTGTGGTGAGGTTCATGGCTGGTGAGGCACTGACGTCATCCATGACGTTACCGCTCGTCTCTACTTAGTATTTGAACGGTAAATGTGAAAATTCAGCGATTTTGAAAAAAATCCTAAAATGGTGAAGTTAAATGGACAAGAACTTTAAAGTACAAATCACTAAATACATCTGTTTAATTTATTTTTTCATTTGATATTTCCATGACAGCTTTCCATGATGACAGGTGAGGCACTGCCTCACCTGCCTCCGCTGACTGCACGTCACTGTGAAACTGCAATATTATTTGATGTTTGCTATCTTCTGAGCTGTCCAACCTTTAATGATTGGATTGGATTTGC